>NC_139949.1:43863972-43978972 GCF_963454915.1 Gymnoscopelus microlampas | reverse complement strand
CCCTCCGTAGGGACCTCTTCTTGCTTACTGACAAACAACAGCCACTTCCTGCCTCCTTTGTTGACAAATGTTCCGCTTGTTAACCCATTTAGACCCGAGACCCATTCTACAAAATGTCTTCTAAATCAGTTTTCTGAAAAAAACTTTTCATGCAAGCCCCCCCCCCTTCAAAAATAGCAGATCTACAAGTTCATGAGCTTGTATATCTGTTATTTTTAAAGTATAAAATATGGATAAAGTGGTTACACAGATGCGTTCCGGGTTTCAATGGGTTAAGAGGGCAAGCATATACATCAGACAGAAACGCACACGTTGCACAGTCGCACACAGACATCGGACAGACAGACACGCACACACACACACGCACGCACGTGCACTCACGCACGCACGCACGCACACACACACACACACACACACACACACACACACAGACTGCGTGCAAGCAGGGGAGTTTGTTAAAGGTTGAACTCACCCCAGTGGAACAAATGTAGTCAGTGACAGTCTCTTGTTTTTCTGCCAGCCTCCTGCTTGGCACGCTCACCTTTCCCTTGCTCTCCTCCTTTCCTTGCACTCCCACTCTCGCTCTCTCCTCTGTCCTCTCTCCATCCCACCTTTTTTCCATTTCACTCTCTCCATCCCACCTTTTTTCCATTTCACTCTCTCCATCCCACGTTTCTTCCATTTCACTTATACCTTTCGCCTCTTCCTCTGCTGTCAGTCTCATCTCCCCCTGTCTCTCCTCTCCTCTCCTCTCCTCTCATCTCCTCTCCTCCTCCCCTCATTCTCCACTTAATTTCGCCTTGGGTGCCGAGGGCAAGGAGCAGCACAGAGGTACTGGTCGCCTTTATCTCCTTCACTGCGATGTCACGCATCTGTCTGTCTGTCTGTCTCTGTCTGTCTCTCTGTCTCTCCCTGTCCTGTGGATTCTCTGTCTGTTCTGCCTGTCAGTCCATTTATCTGTGTGTCTGTCTGCCCCTTGGCTCAACCTGTCTCTGTCTCCTTGACCGTCTTGCCTCTTCCTGCCAGGGAAGTCATTGTGAATGCATGAATATTCCTCTCGAGTTGCAGTTCAGTACAGTGTCCAACTCCTGAGTGGTTCCCCTGGAATGATGGGGGGGGGGGTTGGGGGTCGAGTGCCTTGCTCAAAAGTACCTCTCAACAGCAGTTCTTTCACAAGGGGAGATTTGTCTGACAGGGATTCTCACATGTGGACTTAGCCTACTTTCTCTGTAGCCTTTCGGGTCCATTGTCACACTCTGACAGTGAAACTGACTCTCCTCCCAGCCATCATCTGAGATTCTGCAGCCCTTCCTTCCTATACTGTTCACCTGCTCTCTGTTTGTCAACGTGTAGACGCCTCCGGCACCCCGGCGGGCAAATATATTCGCCGATTTGTCAATTTGTATAGCTCGAGTGACTCATAATTAATCATCTGTGGTGGAAACAGTTGGTGCAGTGGCATTACATCGCAGGGCCCCAGCCAATCAGTACGACGGCAAACCGAAACAATCGAAGCGTCAAAACACCATCCTCCTCCTCCGTGGTGCGGGGGGGGGGGGGGGGCGAGAGGAAGACACACGAAACATTCCGACAATATGTTGAGCGGGGAGGGGAAGCGGGCAGATTTCTCACCGCAGGACGCTTTCCTCCAGGCTCCGCTGTTGTTGACATCCGTTGTGGATGTCGGGGAAGCAGAATAAAGTCGTGCGTGGCGACGAACAGCCGCTTTCGTGCGGGCCGTGCGCGCTGGTGGCTGACAGGGTTGGCCATTAGCTTGCTATGCTCTGATAAGTTAAGGCCCTGGTGTGGCAAATGTGTCGTGGCATGTGGAGTGGGAAGGGGCTCGTTATGGTAATGCTGCGTGTGTGTGTGTGTGTGTGTGTGTGTGTGTGTGTGTGTGTGTGTGTGTGTGTGTGTGTGTGTGTGTGTGTGTGTGTGTGTGTGTGTGTGTGTGTGTGTCGCTGTGTCTGTGTGCATATATGTGACCTATATTACACTTCTGGAGGCATTTGCACCTTGCACATTCTATAGCTGAATGCACACACACACACACACACACACACACACACACACACACACACACACACACACACACACACACAAACACAGTGTGGAGACCCCCACAGTCACCAGAGCGTATACACGGCTTCAAAACCCTCGCAGCCCTGTCTGTTGATGATGACATCATCAGAGGTGGCCTCACGCTGGCAGGGCCTGCAGGAAATAATTAGCCATGGAGGAGACGGGCCGTGACTGGCACGATGGGGACAGCTGCTACCCCGGCCCCCCTGGCTCCACATGGGCCCTGTTGCTCTGCCACCAACACCTATACTGTACACAGTATTCACCCCCCTCAGGAACGGGAGGAGAGAGAGAGAGAGAGAGAGAGGGGAAGATTGAGACGGAGAGGATGGATGGATGGATAGATGGAGTAGAAGTGATTTTTATATATATATATATATATATAGGGTATCTTTTCTGCTATTATTTAGGGGAAGTCAGTGACACGCAGCAAAGGTCCGCCGGGCTCGGGAATCAAACCGGGGACTCGCTGTCAGACTGCATCAGAGCCTATACACGAATCCACGGTAGCGCTGCCCTGTAGGTGGCGCCGCCATTGCTGCGGTGTCAAACTCAGTCAGCTGCTGCTGCGGTTGTGTCCGTCTGTTCACGTTACTCTTTACCTGCTTGGCTGTTGGAGCAGCCATAAACTACACAGGTTCATCCCGATTTTCTGTACATCGTTGTAAAGTTAGTGTTGGTAAAAGTTAGTAAAAAGCAGGTAAAAGAGTAACGTGAGCAGTCAGTGACTGCAGCTGACTGACACCGCTCAGCAGCAGCTGATCGAGTCTGACACCGCAGCAATGGCGGCGCCACCTACAGGGCAGCGCTCCGTGGATTGTGTACATGGGGTATGCACCTTAACCACTAGGCCACCGGCGCCACAAGAGAATTGTTTTTTTACCTAGTTTTTCCTGATATTCCTATTATGCAGTGGTGGAAAATAACAAAGTACATTTATTCAAGTGCTGTACTTAAGTACAGTTTTGAGGTACTTTTACTTTACATGAGCATGTCCAATTCTCTAAACTTTATACTTCTGCACCACTACATCTACAGTAAGAGGCGAATATTGAACTTTTTACTCCCACTTAAATTGTGGTATTGTGGTATCTACACTGTGGTATCAGCAATAAAAAAAATAAATGATATTTGAGCCGAGTGTAGCCTCAGTTCACCTGCCGTGTTGCAGCTGTTTAAAATCGCATTTCCCCAAATCTGCAGGCTGATATAAGCTGCCACCATGTTGAAAATACAAAGGTGACTGGATGGAGGGCAGGCAGGTCTCTAGAGCAGTGGTTCTCTAACGTTTTCAAGTCAAGGACCCCCAAATTGATATGTATTTTGGCCGAGTGTGTACAGACAGACCGAGACATGTTATCTTTATGAAACCAGATTTGAATTGCATTTCAAACCACTTGAAACCACTTGGTTCAAATCTGATGCGCAACAATGGGATCATTCTCATTTTCAAGTCTTTATTATTTGGTGGATGTCTGACCGTCCCAGCCTGGATCTTCCCTCCTGGGAAGCGTGACTACGGTGACACTGCAGAAGGGAAGACACAGGCAACGGTAGAGTCGAGGAATTAGAGCAGTGAATCACGCAACCTTTAGAATGTCAATACCCCCAGTGTGAAATGCATTAGGCCCTTGGTTCTCAAAGTGGGGTCCGGGGACCCCCAGGGGTCCTTAAGGGAGTTCCAGGGGGTCCCCAGCTAAATGATAGTTAGGAACCAAATGAACCCCTATGGGTCTATAACTCTGAGAGTGTACATATGGAACCAAATGGACCCTAACGGGTCCATTTGGTTTCATTTGTACACTCTCAGAGTTAAATTAACATTGATTTTACAATATAAATTGAGGTACCAGAGATATAAATGTCATTACATGGGTGTCCGTAGCCAGCCTAAATGCATGTCAAACTGGGGGTCCTTGAAATTAAAATGGTTGAGAATCACTGCTAGAGAGCCGTAAAAACCTTCTCTTATTGGGGTCCCTGGCTTATCTTTTCAAATGGGGGTCCACGGGGTAATAAGTGTCAATTTGGGGGTCCTTGACATGAAAAAGTTTGAGAACCACTGCATTAGGCCACAGGCCCCCCATATGATATGATTTTTTTAAATGTATACATTTTTGTATCTCTTGGACCCCAATAAACACTGTATATCTGTATATATGTTGTTTGTCAGGCAGAAACCTCTTATCTCCATATCTTAAATGTTTGTGTTTTTTCGTAAATCATCGCTCCCTACCCCCATTTTCAGCCAATCAGAAGCCGCACCTGGCCCCGCTCATCCTAGGAACACAATTATCGCGCACAGGAGAGAGTGTCAGAAAGTGAGAGAGACAGAGAGAGAGAGAGAGAGAGAGAGAGAAACGGCAACCAAAGGCACCGCAGTAAACAAGCAGCTCCCCCTAAGCTCTCACCCTGCCCACCTCCTATCTCCCGCTTTCATCTATCATCCCATTTCTCTCCTCCGCTGCGAGTCCCTGCTCTCAGCGCCGCCGGGTGCTTCCACTTTGCCCCCTCAGCCCACCCCCTCAAGCCCCCGCCCCCTCCTCCACCCCCCGGCCCTCGTTGTAATGGAATAAGTGCGGTGTGGTGAGGTACGGGGCAATAATGACTTCAACGCCCTAATAGACTTCCCTTAGCATCTGCACAATGTACAACAAACACACACAAAAAAGGGGGGAAAAAAAACGTGCGACAGGAGTTCATTTTGTTGGCGTACCTGTGGATTATGTCTATTACACTGCTGATTGTTTTACTTAATGTAACTTTTTTAATGAATACTATGTCATTTTGTCCAATCTGTATTGTATGATATAACTCAGTCTCCCTGCTCTTCTATTGAGGCATTTAGATTGTGTCAAAGGTCATGTCTCACCTATAGACACAGGATCTGACACGAATTTTGACCTGATGGTCAAGATTGAGTAAGCAGTAGTGATGTGCGGGTCGGGTTTTTTCATGACCCGCCCCACCCCGCCCCGCCACGCCACGGAACCCAATCCGCCTCAACCCGCCCCGCGAACCCATATATAAATATATGGCTCAACCCGCCCCGCGACCCGCGGTGGGAAAAAAAAGATAATCATCATCATAATAGCTCAGATTTATATAGCGCTCTTTTAAGTACCCAAAGTCGCTTTAAATGTCTACAGTAGCACAACATTGTCATGGGCTAAATAAACAAGGATGTTGTTCAGAATATAGGGTTTCTTTTTTTTTTTTTTTTGGTGAGAGACCCGGGCTGACCCACTCACCCGCAGCCCGCATAATTGTCTCTGAAATCCTGACTCGACCACCCGCGCCGCGGGTTACGGGTCGGCCCGCTCATCACTAGTAAGCAGGCAAGCTCTATATGGTAAAACAAAAATGCAGCACTTGCGCAGGAAGCTAACAAGCTCACAAGCTCACAGGCTCACAACGTGTCACGCTGCGATCGGCCAAAGCTTTTCCCACAATAACAGAAAACAGAAAAGACACTAATATAGAGCCCTTAGGGACTCCACTCAACCATATGGGGTTGAAGTGGTTAATAAAATCTAGGTTTTTTTAAATTGATTAGAAAATGTTGCCCTTTTTGACAAAATATTGGTCAAAACATTGGTAATCGGTGGTCTAGGACCCTCGGAAATCTGGATCGGCATTGTATCCAAAAATGTGGTATATCAGTCGGGCTTCTAATCTAATTATCACTGTGCAGCTTCACTTGCGTTCTATTCCTGATGTAATCAAAAATGTTGTGTCTGACAACATCTCGTGTAAATTCTCATCTTGTCTCACAGTGGAGCAACACATTCACACCCAAGTTGTGCTCCAGTAGTGACAACTTGGGCAACGTCGGACGTTTGACGTGACAGGCTTTCCTGTCATGCCGCGTGTTTACCGGGACGACATGATTTACGATCCCGAGTCTTATCGGTATGCAACTCCAACACTGACGGTGGCTCCAGACACCGCTTCTGACAGCTCGCCTGCCTTGTTTTAACCCATTAAGACCTGAGACCGATTCTACAAATGGCTTCTAAATCCCAACAATTTTCAAAAAAATACTTAGGTTTCTATATCAGTGGTGCTCAAACTTTTTCATGTCAAGGACCCCCAAAATTATATGTATTTGGCCGCGGACCCCCCATCTCAAAATATAGTTCCAGGGACCCCCAGAAGCGAAGATTTTAGTTACAAGCAGTTCGCTTTAAAAATATATATATTCGCGTCGACCTATTACAAGTCGGGAGTGAGAATTGCCACGTCACATGACGTGGGGACGACTACCAGGAATGACGTGACGTGACAGTAGATGGATGTGTACAATAGGCAGACTGCAGAGACCCCCCCCCCCCCAAAAAAAAAGCTAAACACTGCCGTTGCAAGCCTCATGGCAAAATGTTATATTTTTTCAATTTGAAGCGTCATCGATCGCAACACTCGGGCATGAGATTGGCGGGGTCTGTTTTTGTTCCCCATCAAGTGATCTCCCACTCCCTGTAGGCCTGTGGGGTCCAGTAGGGGGGTCCAGTAGGGGTCCTTGAGGGGGGTTCCAGAGGGTCCCCAGTAAAATGTACTAATACAGCATCACACTCCTTTTAACACTTTATCCATTTTTACATTGGCTGTTCAAAAACAGGAGACTATTCTGTACAAGCAAGCGAGCTTGTATAGGCCTACATCTGCTATTTTTTTGAACATTTCTTTTTAAAAATCTAGAAAATATTGGAACATTTCGATTTTTTTCCCTCACAAATGTTCTCTTCTGCAAGCTCACGCATCATGATACGATGTGTAGTGAGATTGTAGATCCGCTATTTTCATGGCTCTTTGGAGGTCCTTGGATAGAAACTTTCACTCCGCACACACTTTTCTCTGCTTTATTATGAATGAATTACTGCTTTGGCTTCATCAGGATTCAATGTGATAGTAGATCCGTTATTTTACGTTATTCGTTTAAAAAACTAATTTAATCCATTCTGCAATGGGGGTGAGGGGGGGCACAGCCAGAGGCTACAGCTATTTGGATTGTCCCTGGGATTGGAAACGTTCGGAGACCCCTAAAGCAAGACTCACTCAATTCCATTAGCATTTCAACTTTGTGACAAAACTTCTCAGCCAAAAGATGAAGTTTGGGACGATTCCAGACGCCAGGCTAGTGCCTCATTAGTAATCAGGGTCACATCCCACCAGCAGTAGGCTACTCTCTCCCCAGCATGTGGTCACGCCGTCATAATTTCCATTCCAGAGTGCTTTATAACTTCTGAGAGCGGGATGTCGGTGCCATTTCACTCTTAAGTGACCATGAAGTCTCCGTCCATTAACAGGGCTGGAGTTATAGTGATATGGCAGTTCTGTGAGAAATTATTTTGTGTATGGGAGGGAGGGAGAGAGAGAGAGAGAGAGAGAGAGAGAGAGAGAGAGAGGATGACAGAAGCTGTGCCTTGACATCGTTGCTGCTGGGTTGAAACCTTGTATGTCCAAAACCGTTCCTTAAATAGTGAAAAAGCTCACCACAACGTTGAGAGCTTTTTTTTTTTTTTAGCTTGTATATCTGCTATTTTCACTATTTTTGAGTGACGCTCTTGTATGATAAAAAATAATTTACGAAAAAACATAAAAAATAATAATATGGAGATTGTAATGATAATATATATATATATATATATATATATATATATATAGAGAGAGAGAGAGAGAGAGAGAGAGAGAGAGAGAGAGAGAGAGAGAGAGAGAACATTAATATAAAAATATATATAAAAAATAAATAATAATAATCATGGTCTATTTCTTTTAACCTTGAACCTTGACCCGTGCGTTTTCATTGTGATACCGATGAATTATAACCGAAAGTAGGCCTATATTACGTTAGCTGCGTTGATGCAAGCCGTGACACAATCGATTGATTGGTCATTAAAATAAACATGCTCTGAAAAAGCATGCAGAGCCCACCCATCTGTCCACTTTGCACGGCCGCAAACGCTTTTGGCATTTTCAAAGTGGGCCCTGATCCAGAAAGGTTTGATAACCACTGCAGTAGTGCAGCTGTGCTGGACTCTGTTGGTAATTGCCCGCAGCCCTGTTGTTGGTTTTCATTCTAGTCATCTAATCAGGGACTCATTTAGACCAGTTTGTTGGTCTCCTGTGAGACACCTTCCATAAAGGGGAGGGGTCAGTCGACAGCCGTTCCCTTATCTCTTGGTTCAAAATTTAGCTGGGTTCAGATAAGGAGAGCAGACAAGAGAAGACCTACAGTACGAGTGAGATGTGCGGTTGAATTGTATCGTAGTAGCCTGGCATGGGACAATATCTAGCATGCATAGCTGCGTTAAAAGTGACTTTTTTTGGTTAAAATAAGTGTTAAAAAGCTCTATATTCCAATAGCATTGATTGATATTTGAATGTTTGTTCAGCCACAGGGGTCTCCCCGTCTCTCCAGCTCTTTGGAAATCCATTTTCAGGTTGGGATAACAATTTCATCCAATTAGGAGAGAGAGAGGATACAGGAGAAACAAGTAAAATTGGAAGCGATAAGAAAAACAACAAAAGATAGAGAGAGTAGACAAAATTGGAACTGGAACATTGAAGCTGATAAATAATTGCTCTCTCCTGATTGAACAAAATGTGTATCCGGAACCTGTTATCCCCACCTGTTTACTAACGAGTTAGAGAGATGGGGAGACCCCTGTTACTGAACAAACACTCTGTAGCAATGATTCCTATCAGAATATAGAGCTTTAACCTTTTAACAATATACAAACAAATATATCATCAATGACACCACCTTTAATTGTTGCATTGTTTGGCGTTTCGCTACGATACACGACTACCCCATTAGTAATCTCACAATACTTTTCAGAGCACCTAAGTGGGCGCGAAGTTCCCTGTCCATTAACAGTAGTACACAGTACACACACACGCACGCACGCACGCACACACACACGCACACACGCACGCACGCACGCACGCACGCACGCACGCACTCGCACGCACTCGCACGCACGCACTCGCACACACACACACACACGCACACACACACACGCACACTACCCTACACCCAAATTTGACGTAGACCTTCAAATGGCTCCCTGATGAAAAATGAGTCTCATTAGACGGGAACTGCTCACTTACACACATTTACTTAACATCTGCGATGCCATTTCTGCCTGTTTGGGCTGAGGAGAGGAAGGATACTGGACGACATTGGAAAGGTTTTTCTCCAGTGTGGACACACTGGTGTTTCTTCAGATCAGCCAACGCAATGAAACACTTTTCACACTGTTTACATTGGAAGGGTTTTTCTCCAGTGTGGATACGCTCGTGTATCTTAAAAGTACCTAACAGACTGAAACTCTTGCCACACTGTTTACACTGGAAAGGCTTTTCTCCAGAGTGGACATGCAAGTGGTTCTTCTATTTATTTATGACAAACTCTTACAACACTGTTTACAGTGGAAAGGTTTTTCTCCAGTGTGGATACGCTGGTGCTGCTTCAGGTGACCTAACTGACTGAAACTCTTGCCACAATTTTTACAGTGGAAAGGCTTTTCTCCAGTGTGGATATGCAGGTGTGTCTTCAAAGTACCTGACGTACTGAAACTCTTACCACACTGTTTACATACAGTATGTGGTTTTCTTTCCTATATAAGTCGTGGCTGAGTTAAAGTCTTGATAAGGTCTTGATTCTTCAGTTCCATCTCCTTTTCTCTGGCTGGTTATAGAGCTGGCAATTCGAAGGGCCGCTGGTTCTTCATCACAGCTGCTGCAATCCTTGGTCTGTGATGTGGATGGAAATATTTGTTCTCTTTCGGCTTGGAGATTTGTCCTCATCTTCTCTTCGCTCACTTGTCTCTCCTCTATATATCTGTCTTTTTACTCGGGCTGCCTCAGTATATTGTTCTTGACTACACTAAATGTCACAGAAAAGTCTATTGGCTTTTATGGGGCAGGAAGATTTTCTCTCATATAGTCTCTCTCAAACTCCTCAGTCTTTAACTTAGTTATTCATCTATTTTAACACCTCAATAGATTATGTTTGAAGTAACAATTTATCTTTGATATACTGTTCTTATATAGTATGTTGAGCAGATTTCTGGTCTGATGTCACACACAACACAAACTGTTGCCAAGCATTCCAAACTGTTGATTTGCGCAGGCGTCATTGCAATGAATTAATTGTCTCCGCCAGGCCGAAAAGCATGGCGAGAGAGTATGTTTTACGCCCTGTCCGTCCGTGTGTCCGTCCGTGTGTCCGTCCGCGTGTCCGTCCGTCCGTCCGTCCGTGTGTCCATCTGTCTGTGAACAGCTAATCTCCGGCACCGTTTTTTGAGATTAAGCCTTCAGATTTTATCCAAATTTCACGCAAATCGGTACACATGATCTGTATAGTCATGTGATCAAGATGGATCTGTTTGATTTTTCATATTCCATCCTGATTGGCTAACATTGACATCTAAAGTTTGCAGGAGTGGCCCGTTTTCAACAAAATGCCGCAAATCATGAACGCGGCGTCCGATTGCGGTGGAACTTTGCACGCACATTCGCACTACGTTGAAGAACAAACACCACCCTTTTAACATTGCCCTATTATAGCGCCACCAGGAGGCCGATTTTTCTTTTTTATATTACTCATACAAATTTTGTCCAAACATCATGCAAATCAGTACACATTATCTCTATAGTCAAGTGATCAAGATGGTTCCGTCCGATTTTTTATATTCCATCCTGATTGGTGAATTCCAAACATTGCTGGCCCACAATAACCTACCTGACCTGGCGGAGACCTGTGCTCCGAGGAGCACTTTTTCTATTTTAATTCTTATTTTTGCCTGATTTTACCGATTTATTATAATAAATCATAATAATCATAATATCATAATAAATTCATATCTTTGATTTTCGGGACATTGCTTTGCTTGCACCCGTCTATCTGTATCCCTTGTGTACCCTTTGATCTCTCTATCTGTATGTCTGCCTGTGTCCATTTTATGCCTATATATGGAGATCTCTGCATCTGTCTGTCCTTGTCCCTTTTAATGCTCATATATGGAGAGTCCTGATATCATCAATATGCCCATAAACGTATGGGCATATCGGTTGAATGGGCCGTCCCGGACAACCCAATCTCCATAATGCCTATATGTGCGTATTGGTCCGATCGGCGGTTACGGGCGATCTCAAATCTGACCATGGGCCTCCCTTGGGTCGTCGGCGCCGCGCACCGCGAGTTTGAAGTTGGTCGGTCGGACACACAGATTTTTGTAGGATTATTATTGATAATTCTCTCTCTTCTCATGTCTTCCAATCGGCCCTCTGGGGCACACCCCTGGCTACCACTTTGAAAAGCTGTGATCCTAGAGGATTACATAACGTGTCCCTTGTCCTCCTCTTCTCATCTGTCTCCTATTCATCATGACTAAAGTGCATTTAATCTCTGTGATCAGTTATATCTCTCACCGGGATCGGCCTAATCAAAAGAGAAGCCATTCCTTTTGTGTGTGTGCGACAGAATTCTACAGTACTACTTAACAGCTAGACATTAGTCAAGTTTTACCTGAGCTGCACACCGAGCAGACAATTCCAACTGAGCCTTTGGGTCTCCTAACTGTTTCTCAATGTCCGGCCTGGGGCCCCACCAGGGGTCCAAATGGACACTTAAGGGTCTGTAACTCTGATAGTGTACAGATTGTGGTTTTATCTTTGGGACCCCAATCTAGACTGTAAAATCCTCAGTGTTATTGTAAGTCAGTGCAGAAATGTGCACAAGTGCATTGGTTCTCAAAGTGGGGTCCGGGGACCCCCAGGGGTCCTTGAGGGAGTTCCAGGGGGTCCCCAGCTAAATGGTAGTTAGGAACCAAATGGACCCTTATGCGTCTGTAACTCTGAGAGTGTACAAATGAAACCAAATGGACCCTAACGGGTCCATTTGGTTCCATTTGTACACTCTCAGAGTTAAATTAACATTGATTTTACAATATGAATTGGGGTCCCAGAGATATAAATGCCGGGTCCGTAGCCCTAATGCATGTCAAACTGGGGGTCCTTGAAATTAAAATGGTTGAGAATCACTGCTAGAGAGACGTAAACATCTTCTCTTATGGGGGTCCCTGGCTTATCTTTTGAAATGGGGGTCCGCGGGCTACTAAGTGTCAATTTGGGGGTCCTTGACATGAAAAAGTTTGAGAACCACCGCACTAGTGCACTCTTAGAGTTACAGAGCCATATTTTGCAGCCCAAACTTAGGGAAAGCAATACGAGAATCAGCAGCGTAGCCTAACTTTTGAAAACACTTCAAAACGTCAACCAATTGGATTTTATTTTGTAGTTTAAAAAAAATATGGTATATGTTTTTTGACACTTTCATTTATTTGATGTGTGTTTGCATTGGATTTATACTGTATTCATCTGTATTCTCTTTCATGTGTTCTTTCAGGTAACTTTCACGGCCACACACTTTGGTCTGTAGTCTTTTCTTTACTTTAGTTTTTTATTGCAAGTATTTTTTGTAAATGTGCTTGAGACTGCTTGGCAAATTCTCTAACTCCTAATGCCTTTTCTTTGTTCACCATATGGCTGCGATTACACCAGTGGCGTGCACAGACATTTTGAGGGGCAGGTGCTCAAGTAAATTATACTTTTTTTTGTTTACTTGGTCTGCTCTTTTTTCCCTCTACACCTATAACTCTTTGCCAAAAATAGCAGATCTACAAGCCCACAACGCCTCGCGCTGTGGGCTTGTAGATCTGCTATTTTTAGCTAAAGTTCTCCTCAGAAAAGGGATGCTAGGTTTCGAGTGGTTATGGTAAAAAGAAAAATCATATCACATAAAGATTTGGCGGACCCCCTGTAGTAACTCTGAGGACCCCCTAGGGGTCCCGGACCCCCTAGGGGTCCCGGACCCCCTGTTGAAGACCCCTGCTGTAAACTGAAAAAAAAACAACTTTTTTCTTTCTTTTTTTCAAAAGGGCACTTCTGGTCAAGAGGGCAAAGGGCAGGTGCTCTAGCACCACCTAGAGTCTATCTGTGCACGTCCCTGGATTACACCAGTGGTTCTCAAACTTTTTTGTTTAAATGTTAAATGTTAAATGTGATGAGATGAGATACAGTATACTTTATTAATCCTTGAAGGGAAATTCAGGCGTTACAGAAAAAAGAGAATTAAAAATAAATAAACGAACTGACTGAAACTGTATTGTGTGTTTACACAACTAACTTAAACTAACTGAAAGTATAGACAAAATGCCCTTAGTTTTAGTTTTTGTCAATTTTTTTCTATTTATAAGCTTCTTGGGATGATATGAAATCTTAATCTATTTATTTCGCTGTACCAGCTTTACACCACCTGTCGGCACCACCGTTTTCATTATTAACTAAAACTATTAGCATTTTCAAAAATAAAAACTAGCAAATCAGCTCTAGAAACAAACTTAAAATAAACTAAAAAGAAAAATCCAAAACTATAATAGCCTTGGAACAAAGCCAGGCGACACAGAACCACATGCATTAAGTAACAGGGAGAGAGTTCTCATGCATTATGCAGTCTGATGGCAGTTTGTTTGGCACAAAGGAAAGTCTGTACCGCTCTGTTTTCATCTGCATGAAGAGTGAGCCTCTGGCCGAAGAAAGGTCCTCACCCTCTTCTGCAGCTCACCATAGAGTGGATGGGAGGGGTTAAACAGGACGGAGTTGAGTTTGTCCCTCATCCTCCTCTCTGCAACTAACTGCAGCCTATCCATCTGGAAACAAACAACAGAGCTGGCCTTCTTTATGATCGTATTGAGCTTGTTCAGCTCCCAGGCCTTGATGCCGCCTTCCCAGCATACCACTGTATAAAACAGGATGCTCGCTATCACAGCGACAGTGGCGTCGTTAGGCGGGGGCTTCGGTGGCTATAGCCACCAATGTTTTATCCAAAGCCACCAATTTTTTTTTATTTTTTATAAAAAAATAAAACGTTTTTTTTTCTTTTTTTAATTATATATCTATCACCCTAACCTAACCCTACCCCTAACCCTAAAACCGAAATAAAGCGCCCGTGCATGTGCCCGTTGCCTGCGGGGCTAAGCTGCCCCAACCTAGTAGAGAGTAGAGACCTAGCGACGCGTCTGCACAGAGACTGGTAAAACATCCTTTAAATAGCCTATACTACAGTGGTTCTCAAAGTGGGGTCCAGCGGGGACCCCCAGGGGTCCTTGCTGGGTTCCAGGGGGTCCCCTGCTTAAGTAGTTTTTTTTAACCACTATCCATTTACATGTTGGCTTTTCAAAAATAGCAGATCTACAAGGTCACAGCGCGTCACTTCATGCCAAAAGTTAGAATATGGAGATACCGGTAAGAGGTTTCTGCCCGACAGGCAGGGGTCTTCAACGTTTTTCAGGCCAAGGACCCCCTAGCTGAGAGAGAGATGAAGAAGGGACCCCCTCTATATTGTATAAAATTATGTTTCAGATTATATATATATTTTTTACTTGGTCTGCTCTTTGTTTCCCTCTACACCTATTACTCTTTGCCAAAAATAGCCGATCTACAAGCTCACAACGCCTAGCAGCGCGAGGCGTTGTGAGCTTGTAGATCTGCAGTTTTTTGGCTAAAGTTCTCCTCAGAATAGGGATAGGGTTCAAGTAGTTAATGTAAAAAAAAAAAAAATCATTATCACACAAAGATTTGGCGGCCCCCGTGTAGTAACTCCGAGGACCCTCTAGGGGTCCCGGACCTCCTGTTGAAGACCCCTGGTTTGCGAAGGACCGGTCACCCACCTAGACCTGGGAACAACCAGTATAGACCTGAATCAGAGGAACTATTATGCAGACGATAGGACCGCCCGCTCATGGTTACGTTCAGCCATGCAGCATCTGTCTCGTAGCCGTGATGATTTATACAAGGAGAGAGCCCATTATCCACATTATTGTCCCATCCACGGCTGCACGCCATCATGAATAATTGAGCTCCGTTTATGGGCGCGTATCCCGCAATTTCTGGCAGCCCGCTATGGAGGTCATCGCAGTATGGTTTTGCATACCTGGAGTACGTTGATGGTGCCACGTAATGACAAGGCATTGCGTACAGTATGTGCGTGTGTGTGTGTGTGTGTGTGTGTGTGTGTGTTTAATTGGCTAGCAGCACGTTCGCACTGGTTGCAGGGTTTACAGTCTGCAGGCAGCGGGGCTTCTGGGAAATTAGCTCTGTGGACAATAGCGCATCGTTGCTGTCGGGCAGAAACCTTGTATCTCCATATTTCAACCTTTTATATTTTGTTTTGCTGTAAATGAATGCCCTACTTCGTCACGCAAAAGTAGCAGAACTAGCCGATCAACAAGCTCACGGCACGTCGTTGTGACCTTGTTGATCGGCTATTTTCACTACATTTGAAACATTTTGAAAGTGAAAGTGGTTAAGTGTGTCTGTGGGTTTTATAAATATTGGACAGATGAAAAGTATCTTTCAGTGTTTTACATTTGTTTTACATTTCCTGAAAAGTAACAGTTTTGGAGATACAAGGTTTCCACCTGACGGCAACGGCATGCATTACGGTACTCACACATGCATGGATTTACATAAACACTCTGCTCACACGCACGCACGCACGCAGACACGCACGCACGCACGCACGCACGCACGCACGCACGCACGCACGCACGCACGCACGCACACACGCACACACACACACACACACACACACACACACACACACACGCGTACACACAGACACAAACACATACGGACAACCACAAACAAACAACAATGCATAAGCCTGAGCACAGAGATTCATTGTTTACTCTAGGATCAACCTGGTCAAAGCTGATACGTTTTAAGCAGACTGTTAAGAACCATGCTTGTGTGTGTTTTGTGAGAAAAAGAGCACATGCAGCCCCAAGAGGCTGTGCAAGCTATGTGACTTTTGGAGCGGGATGTGCCTCATGGTTACACATCGCTATTCCTCCACATCGCCACTTAGAAGATTGACTTCCATTCTTCGGAGTGGAGATGTTTCCCATTTGTTTTAAAGACATCGCTATTCCGACTGTGACGCATTGCTATTTATAAACACCGCCATTCCGACTATATAATCACAATGAATGTGAATTAATGTAGGCATACTTGGTAAAGCATCTCATGCGCATTAATGAGACACTTATCTGATCTATTGTCAAATCAGCCCAACATCAAAACACCATGTGTGTATTAATGCTTCATTAATCCTCCTTTATTAAATAATATTAAAGTTTACACCTGCCACAACCATAGGCATATGTCATTTTTGTGAACAGCACTGCTTTCTTTTTGTCATCTCCAATTAATTCTGGGCCTTTAGTTTGGAGACAATGGAGAGATTCAGTTTTAACCCAGAATGAACCCAAATCTCAAGCGCAATAGTTCAGGGTTCTCTCTAAATCCTAAGTGTATATATCCATGTTACTTTTGTGAATAATTATGATAGGCTACACATGAGCCAAGCTTTCAGAGTCCATTATTGCGGTGCGGGATGGGGCGCGCTGCGCAGGTCGACACGCAACAAAAATAAAATAAAAAGCATTATACCGTCTCTCTCCCTCTCCTCTCTCCTGTCTTCCCGTCTCTTTCCTCCTGGTTGGAATCATCTGAGCTTAATATGTTAAATGTGTTGCTTATTTGCTGCCTCTAATGAATTAAAAATCATTGCAGAACGACACGCGCATGGGAGGGAGATCCGTTGTCATTTCATTGTAGATTTAAAAGCAGCCTAGTATTAGCCTACTATTGACTGTACTACAATATGGCTTGGTAACATGAACATGAACTTGGATGCATCACAGCGCCACGCCTTGTGAACTATAGGAGATTACATATTTTCGAAGAAACTGTAGCATTTAAGAAACTATAGGAAAAATAAATTAAGCATCCCTGCGCAACTTGGAGCTCTCCAAATTGCCACATTCAGATTGAAGGATTTTTCTCACCTAATTCACAACAACTGTCGTGAATTCTAACCACCAGAAGTATGATCAAATTAATCTTTCACCTTAATCTGTCCACTTACTATAATAGTCCACTTCATATGCCCATAAATGAAGTCTTCAAGAGGCGTCCATGAGATGAGATTGCGCACAGCTGTCCACCGACAGCCTGGTTTGGTTTGATATTAGACCAGACTGGACAGTGGACACTGCATGTGTCTCAAACCAAACGAGGCTGTGCGTAAATGCTGTGCAGTGCAATAAACAAATTGATGCTATTATTATTATTACCCTTATTATTATTATTATTATTATTATTCTTATATTATAATTTAGCACATTGGCGTGAGTGCGCTCCCACGGACGCCCTGCATGGGTCTGTCTGTCTGTATCTATCAGTCTATCTATCTATCTGTCAAGCTCTTTGCCAAAAATAGCCGATCTACAAGCTCACAACGCCTGGTGCTGCGAGGTGTTGTGAGCTTGTAGATCGGCTACTTTTGGTGCGAGTGAGTGTGCTGACTGTGCTCCGACGGATGTCTGTCTGTCAAAGGTCCGCGGCCGTAACACGCAAGCTCTCTCTCTCTCTCTCTCTCTCTCTCTCTCTCTCTCTCTCTCTCTCTCTCTCTCTCTCTCTCTCTCTCTCTCTCTCTCTCTCTCTCTCTCTCTCTCTCTCGTGTGCGTCTGTCTACAAACTAAGTGCCTTTGATCCTAACCACCTTTGATGTGTGCGCCGAATGGGCCATCAAGTTTTTCTGATCTCCCAGTGGGGAGCTAACGACCGCTGTTGATTCATTGACTGAAGCCATCCACACCTATTTAATTGTTGTTGTTTTTTTCCTCGAAAGTTAGAAGACTCATGGAGAAATCATGATGTCATCTCAATCACCTCAATCAATCATGACTGAATGGCAGCTTGCTCTCCGGTCCCAGCCAGCTGCTGGGGACTATTTGTGGGGAATTAGGAGAGAAGGAGAGCTGTGAACTTTGCCTATAGTATACTGTGCACCCATGCAGGCAGGGATGTGCAGCACGCGCTAAATAGGCCCATGGTTTATTCTGGTATAGGTGGAAAGATCACCCCCCCCCTTTTAAATCATTAATAATACATTCTTAATTTATAACTAACTAGAGGTCCGGTCAAGCTCTTTGCCAAAAATAGCCGATCTACAAGCTCACAAAGCTAAGAAGATCCCCAAGAATGTTAGCCAACAGTGAGCTATATGTACAGCACACGTTGTGTATTATTATGTTACATGCACTTATGTGCGTAATTACGCACGTGTAAAATTCCGCTGTTACGGTAGTTGTTCCACTCAGAGGAGGGGGGGACACCTTCATGTCAGGAACCCCACAAATCACAAATTATGTGTATTTGGCCGTGGACCCCAGAGAGGAGGGAGAGAGAGAAAGCGCATATGGAATGCTGTGTAGTGTGTTCTGCAGACAAGTAGCCTACATCAAAATTTGGGGGTCCTTGGCATGACAAGGACTTTACTTTATTTAGTAAGACATGAGAACAGCAGTACATGGAAGTACAAATTCGCAATACAAGGTCTACTAAACTGGAAGACTCATTAAGCACTGAGCTTGTTTAAGATGAGATCCCCATGCACACAAATCATGATGACAAAGGAGGCATGTATAAGAAAGAGACCTATACTTCTTTTTTCAAACAGATCAGAATGAATAAATCAACATTTTGTGTCAGTTGGACCCCAGTAAAATGTACTGGGTTCATTTATTGAAATCAAGTAGCCTGCCTATACTGTGTGAAATAAGGTGTAAAGTAGGGTAGTTACTTTACACCTCTGCAGACGCGCTGAGCAGCGTTAAGTAGCCTACATTTACTCAAGTACTTTACTTAAATGTTGTCTTATATATTACTCTGTGTCACAGACAGTGATTTGAACCGACGGCAGGCGTATATAGTAGCCATAGAGGCGAGAGTCTTCAGACTTCTATTAGAAGGGAGGTTTTTCATTGAATAGAGGTCATTATTAGAGGATTTAGCCTACTCACAACGCCTCATAGTGCTAGGCATTGTGCGGTTGTAGATCGGCTATTTTTGGCATAGAGTGTAGAGAGAAAAAAGAGCAGACCACGTAAAAAAAAAGACATATATATATGGAGAGAGAGAGAGAGAGAGAGAGATATGTTTCATAATATAATAATATATATCTGACAAGTAACTAGTAACTAAAGTTTTCAAATAATTGTAGTGGTACTATATTTGCCTCTGATGTAGTGGAGTAGAAGTAAAAGTATTGGAAATACTCAAGTAAAGTACAAATACCTCAAAAGCGCACTTAAGTACATTACTTAAGTAAATGAGTTAAATTCCAGCTGTCTTTATTGTTATTATTATCATTATTAATATTATTGTTAATATTTAATTAATATTTATTTAATTATCATTAAATAGCATAATATTATTATCAATAATAATAATGGCATAATAATAACAACAATGATAACGATAATAATAATAATAAGGGTAATAATAATAATAATAATAATAATTAATATTAATAATATATATTAAAAAACATACTCTCTCGCCATGCCTTTCGGCCTGGCGGAGACGATAATAAAATAGGATGATGGGGGGGTTCGTTTTTCTAAGTGGGGATGTTTCTAAGTGGGGATGTTTCTAAGTGGGGATGTTTCTAAGTGGGGGTGTTTCTAAGTGGGGGTGCTTCTAAGTGGGGGTGTTTCTAAGTGGGGGTCTGTCCCCGTGCCTCATGTGTGTGTGTGTGTGTGTGTGTGTGTGTGTGTGTGTGTGTGTGTGTGTGTGTGTGTGTGTGTGTGTGTGTGTGTGTGTGCGTGCGTGCGTGTTTGGATGTGGAACAGGTAGATGAGCAACGCAATTATCGACATCCATCATCTTTGCATGTAATTGCAGCCAATTAAAAATGGTTACGTGTTGACATTTGGCTGTGAAGCTTCTCTCTAGTCATTAGGGTTCTCTTTCTTACGCACACGTGCACGCGCACGCACGCGCACACACATACACACACACACACACACACACACACACACACACACGCACGCACACTGCCCTTTAAGGTTTTAAAAGTGCGAAATGGGTGCAATAACGTAGCCGTCTCATAGTATTATGATCCGTCGCTGTTGAAGAGCAAGGCTCATTTGTCCTGATTAGGACTCGCGCATGCGTGTGAGCGTGCACGTCAGGGTGGAGTGAAGGACACTCCAGTGCTCCTTTCTTTTCTTGACACTATCGACACTTGTGAGTGTCACCTCTCCTCTCCCTCTGCAGTTCCCCTTTTCGCCCCCTGAATTCTCTCTTCATGAATATTGTGCTAGTTTTCCATCAAAATGCAAAGTGTATAAGAGGGGGGGCTTGAAAAGATGTCGAAAAGAGACGAACAAGCAAGCTGTTGAGTTGGAAAGTCAAATGGATAATGCTAAACCGTGGACTGACTGCATGTACATAGACAGTCAGCTGGAACGGGAGTATCAGAGGAGTTGAACTTGTCA
This sequence comes from Gymnoscopelus microlampas, assembly GCF_963454915.1. Classification (NCBI taxonomy): domain Eukaryota; kingdom Metazoa; phylum Chordata; class Actinopteri; order Myctophiformes; family Myctophidae; genus Gymnoscopelus; species Gymnoscopelus microlampas. Next base: position 43,958,477 of record NC_139949.1, on the reverse strand, counting down.
AAAATCTTTTCAAAGTTTTACTTCTGAGAGTTCAGAATCTTATCAAGCATCCTTGTCAGTGGGGCTCACTGGAGCGCTCTAGCAGTGGTTCTCATCGTGGGGTCCGGGGACCCCCAGGGGTCCTTGACGAGTTATGATTCTGTAAGTCAGAGACTGTACAATCTACATCTTGTCCTATATTAAAAGAAAAGAAAAGGGGGCATGCCCATATTTGGGCATATACTGATGACATATATGGGCTTAAAAGGGACATCTCATTTCGGTCAACTCGGCAGTGAGACGTTGGTGTGAGCTAGCGGCCCGAACTCTAGATATCAAAACCCCTAGAGTGACAATTTGGCAAAGGATCACAAACAAAGGGAGGTTTAAATAGACACAGACTAACCAGACACAGGTGAACTCAAAGACAATCAACACAGGGATTGGCTGGGGCAAACAGGACACAGGTGAGGAACAATTTTCAAATTAGAGACTGGTGAGACAATACAGGTAACTAGGGCAGACAGGAAACACTAGGAACATACCTACAAAATAAAAGTGCACAACTGTAAATTTAACACAGAAAACAGGAACCATGATCACTACAAAATAACACGGACACAGATACTGGCAGTACAACCTCTGGACATTGTATACTGTAAAGTCCTTGAAACTAAAGCCCCTTGTATTACTGTTTTCTCACTTTTTGGAGATTGTGAGATTCTTCTACAAGAAGGAGCTTATGTACAGGTTGTGTGGGTTATGGGGGTCCATGGTCTAATGCTTGGGCTAACATGGGGTCCTTGAAATGAAATAGTTTGAGAACCACTGCATTACATCATTACATTACTGTGACAGGTTCAAAGGACGGACAGACGACAGTCAAGGGTTTTAAGATCACAACATTTCTTTACTGCTTGCCATGCCTTCCATGTAGTAAGTTAGCCACAGAAATAAAAACCATGAATAACAAGAGTATGCTTATTGCCATGACAGAGGCTCTATCTGTCTCTGAATAGATGTGGATAATGACCATGTTATCCTGTGTGCGTTCACACCGAGTCCAATTAGTTTGGCTCCGGCCAGGTGTGACTGCTCAAATCAGCCATCCCCACATCCTACATCCCACAATTACATGACATGATGTAAAATAACGAAGCACAGGGCAGGGGTTACAAATTAGCTTTTGCTAATTGCATTGACTTTTGTATCTGATTAACTAATAGCTCAATTTACAGGTATATGTTTCTCCCCACTATAACTTCACGCACATACACATGCATAATATGCGCACATACACATGCATTTCTGCACGCATGCGCGCCCACACACACACACACATACACACACACACACACACACACACACACACACATACACACACGCTAATGGTATCACGCTGGCAGATACAAAGCTACACAGCATATTTGTATCGTTGTATCTTTGTATCTGAAGTTGAAACCATTTCAACTTTTTTGCAGCTTTGTAGCTGCCGTAGCTTTTGTAGCATCTGCAATCGTCAGACGTAGCTTTGCATCGTCATGTCGCTGGCTTACATTGCAAACGAATGGTTTGACTGTAGCTTTGTATCCACCAGTGTGAACACAGCATAAGTAAGCACACCTTGGAAACAAGTTGTTGTTTACAGCAGTCTTTCTTGAAGTCCTTTAATCCATTGGTTCTCAAAGTGGGGTCCGGGGACCCCCAGGGGTACTTGAAGGGGTTCCAGGGGGTCCCCAGCTAAATGATATATTAGGCACCAAATGGACCCTTATGGGTCTGTAACTCTGAGAGTGTACAAATGGAACCAAATGGACCCTAACGGGTCCATTTGGTTCCATTTGTACACTCTCAGAGTTAAATTGACATAGATTTTACAATATAAATTGTGGTCCAAGTGATAGAAATGCCATTAAATGGGGGTCCGTAGCCTAATGCATGTCAAACTGGGGGTCCTTGAAATTAAAATGGTTGAGAATCACTGCTAGAGAGCCGTAAAAACCTTCTCTTATTGGGGTCCCTGGCTTATATTTTCAAATGGGGGTCCGTGGGGTAATAAGTGTCAATTTGGGGGTCCTTGGCACGAAAAAGTTTGAGAACCACTGCTTTAATCAGTGTGGACTGGAGTCACAGGAGGGAACACTGCTCATCTCCTGCAGCAGCTATAGTGTCTGTCTGCAGAGCAGAGGCACCGTGACAGGCAGAGTTGGGGACTTCTCTTCAGACGTGACCAGTGTGGCTGCCGTCAGTGGCTTAAGAGCTTTGGCCACATCGTCTGCGACGTGTCAGCCTCTGTGAGGGTGCACAGAGCTCTTTCATTCCTGCTCACTTCAGGGTGACAGCAGAGTTTCCACCGGGGTCACCGTGTCAATCACCAGCTTATGTGCAGACACCTCCCAATACCCTTTGCTTCTTTATGAGCTTTGCTTTCTCTGTTGCCGTCAGTGGTAGAAGAAGTGCTCAGATTTCTTACTTAAAGGACACCTTCACCTATTTCCAACGGCCTATCTTCATATAGTAGGTCCTCACTAATGCTGATGATAACCAGTAAGACTCCCTAATCGGGAGATAAGCGACCGTAGGTCACATGTATACAGAAGAGGGCTGTAACGGCGATTGGTTCCTAGTTGTGTGGGCAATGTATAGTTTTGTTTGGTGGTCTAAGAAATGTGGTGGCAGGCATGTTGATGACATGAGTGTACACATACTGTGTAGTGTGTAGCAATTTGCGTGTTTTTAGGGGCAAAACTGTAGGAGTAGTGGGCAAAAATGTGTTGTGAAAAGCGGCCTGAAGGTGGCGCTAGAAGAGGGCCATGTGAGAAATTAGGGGTGGGGTGTCCGCGTTGCCTTGGCGGACGAATAGGTACCGGCCGCGGCTCTCCCGGACGCTCCTAGCCCGAGTTACGGCATTTTATGTGAGCTGCAGTGGCAGGGGGTCCTCCACTGGGGGCGCCACCACTTTTGCATCCGTTCTGGAGCACCAGGAGTGGGTGGTCCCCGGGAATGCCCCGTGAGCAGCCCCGTTGGGGTGGTCATTTGGTAATTTGTCCACATGTGCTCATTTTTTACACTTGGGGGTCCCCGAGGCAGCTGGGGGTCCCTGGAGCTCCGGGGGTCCTTGGAGGGTGTAGTTTGGCAGGTAAGGAGTGTGTGTGCAAAATCTGGCATGGATCGGGGCAACGGGTGCGGAGATATGAGCAGGGCAAAAGTGTGACGGGACGTGTGTGACGGAGTGACGGGACGTGTGTGACGGAGGGACGGGGTGACGGACGGACACCTGGAGCAGGTTTCTATAGTAAATGCGACCTACGGTCGCAATAATATGGCACCGTTTTTGTCTCCTTTGCCTGCGTTTCAAAGGTGGGCTGTGGACAGTTTAGATACCCGCCTACCAGTGACATCATCAATGGGGAATCCAAGCTAATAGAAACTGCAGGCTTTCTATTCTTAGAAAGTTAGCATGCTGTAATGGAAGCCATTGTTCTCGCATTCCTAAAACATAAAATATGTTAAAAAAAAAACCTGCCTAACGTTGATGTCACTGGTAGGCAGGTTTCTGAACTGTCCACAGCGCTTCTCTGAGACACAGAGTGAGTAGACAAAAATGTTAATAATTGTCAAACTTTCTTCAAAATTAGCTGTTGTAAATGCTCACAACGTAATGTGTTGTGTTGTGAGCTTGTGAGGCAGTGAGGCTGGCTTTCCCTGAGTTTTGTCACGAGTTGTGTGAAGCAAGTTGCACCGATGCGGTGCTCAAAGCATTTTTCAAGTGATGACAGGTTTGCTGACCAAACATTATTATGCTCGTGTGCTAAAGAGATGTATTGGAAATCTATGTATAAATACATATTTAAAGTCACATATTTATATTTATATATATATACCCACTGGCCAAAAACATAATCAGGCGCGTATGGTATGCCAGCGATGATGACTGTGCGACACCTTCGGCAATGAATAGATTTCCCCCAGGTGTCAGCTGTTTTCACCCCCTCCTCCCACCCGTATTCGTCAGCAAACTCTGCGTTCGGATACACAGGTTGATGTGGACGTGGATGACTGATGATGCCTAATTTATGCTCCGTCATACGGTGTTGTCGCCCCGCCGGAAAATAGCCGATCTGCAAGATCAGAACGCGCCGTGGATGCGACACGTTTTGATCTCACAGATCGGCTATTTCCGGCGACAAAGTGCACATCGGGGTTAGTTCTCCTCCTGGTTTTGCAGATCTGGCTGCGGGTGTTTTTTGTTGTTCTTGTTGCTGTTGTTCTCCTTGAGCTATCATTTGTCTGTGTATGGCTGTGTAAGGCATCAAAGCGCTGTATACTGCTGTCGGCCCAGCCTGTGTGTGTCTGTGAGTGTGAGTGTCTGTGGGGACGGCGCCTCATTGATTCCCAACGTCTCACCTGGAGCAGGCAGATAGCGGAGCGGAGGCTGGTGTGTGTGTGTGTGTGTGTGTGTGTGTGTGTGTGTGTGTGTGTGTGTGTGTGTGTGTGTGTGTGTGTGTGTGTGTGTGTGTGTGTGTGTGTGTGTGTGTGTGTGTGTGTTCTGTCCAACAGTCTGCTGGTATCAGACAGTATATCTACATGCAAGGATGTCGTCTGGGCCTCTCTCTCTCTCGCTCTCTCTCTCTGTCTTGGTCTCTCACCCGCTTTCTCTCTCTGTCTCTTTCCGAGTTTGTTTTCCCTCCCTGTCTTTGTCTCTGTGTGTCTCTCTCTCTGCCTGACTTTCAGCCTAGTTCCACCACCCTCCCCCAAAACACATACACATATGCATACACATAATGCATATGCACACGCGCACACGCACACGCACTCACACATATTTGTATTCATCTCTCTCTAGTTGCTCCATACATTACTCTCTCTTCTCTCTCTCTTCCTCGCTGTGTTATATTACTGTAGATGTATTTTGGTCGCAATTCGCTGATGCATTGCACTGTCTGTCTATCTCTCTCTCTCTCTCTCTCTCTCTCTCTCTCTCTCTCTCTCTCTCTCTCTCTCTCTCTCTCTCTCTCTCTCTCTCTCTCTCTCTCTCTCTCTCTCTCTCTCTCTCTCTCTCTCTCTGCCTTTGTGCCCTCCCTCTCTTTCACTGTCTTTCCTCATCTCTCTCCCTCATGCGGCCATGTGTTCTCTCCATCTCTGTCTGGGGAGAGATGGAGAGATTTGAAAACAACAACAGACTGCAACAAGCTCGTCTCAAGACCTCACACAATCTCTCTCCCTCCCCCTCTCTCTCTCTCTCTCTCTCCCTCCCCCTCTCTCTCTCTCTATCAGTTCTCTTCTCTCCATTCTGCTTTTGGCCCTCCTCTCTGTTGTTACCGCGGATACTTACATCCATTCTGCTGGTTGTTTCTATATGTACCAAAACAACACAAACAACACAGACAGACAGACAGACAGACAGACAGACAGACAGACAGAGACAGACAGACAGACAGACAGACAGACAGACAGACAGACAGACAGACAGACAGACAGACAGACAGACAGACAGACAGACAGACAGACAGACAGACAGACAGACAGACAGACAGACAGACAGACACACACACACACACACACACACACACACACACACACACACACACACACACACGCACGCACGCACGCACACACACACACACACACACACACACACACACACACACACACACGCACACACTGGGAAGAAGTGAGAAGTGCCCTTCGCCAAATACAGGTCCCACCACCATTAACCCCAAGACGACTATACTCCAAAAGGTCAATGGCAGGGTTATCTAGCAGCTGGTTAGGTGCGTGGACCATTGGCACATGGATGCTTTCAGCGGCGGGCGCGTATTGTAGCAGTGGTTCTCAAACCTTTTTAATATCAAGGATCCCCAGTTCGGTATGCATTAGGCCCCGGACCCCCATTTAACTCCCCCATATAACTCTGAGAGCACACAAATGGAACCAAATGGACCCGTAAGGGTCCATTTGGTTCCATTTGTGCACTCTCTGAGTTACAGACCCCTGAGGGTCCATTTGGTTTCTAGTAGGGATGTAACAATAATGTCATTGTCGTGATATCGCAATAACGCAAATGTCTCAATAATATTGTGGAATGTCTCAATATTATCGTGGGCCTGTGATGGCATATACCATAGGTTATTCAGGCCAAAAATTGTGTTGTTTTGTTTGAACAGCAGCGGAGTAATGAGAGCTTTAACAGCTGTTACTTTGTAACAACTCTCTCGCTCATTGCTTGGTTGTTTATCTAAACGTCTAACTCGCTGTTGGCTGAGCAACGGCCTTGCCATTTAGCACCTGACTTAGCAACAGCAGCACTCAGCCCTGAACCAAGAGACTCAAGATAAAGTGGCACAAAGCCTCACACAAGCGTGTGTCGCATTAATCACATGAACCATACATAGCGTCCCTATTCTGAGCATGACATAATAAGTAAACATTTGGAACATAATTTATATTATAATTTATCGTGGACGTATCATGATATTATCGTGGCATTTCCGGCATAGTTACAGTCCTAAATTACAGTATTATCAAAGTAATAGTGCAGTGCTGCAAATGGCCTTTTGCTCGTAGGAAGAGACACTCTGACTGGGTTTTAGAAGAGCATATAATGTTCTGGAAGGTTGTAGAATTCTAAGCTGTCTGAAATCAAGTGTATATAAGTGGGAGTGTGAATGATACCTCTTTTGCTTGCCATCTGAGCACCGGATCCCACAATAATAAAGATCATTGAATCCTGGAGTTATAGCAGTTCAGGGTGATTCTGGTACAGTAGGTTTAGAAAAAGTCAAATAAGCCATTATCATTATTGTGTTAATGCATATTGTGCGTGCATCGCCCTTAGTTTGATAGGAGAAGGCTTTGATGGATCTATTAGCTCATAAGCGTTGCATCGCGACACGTTGTGAGCTAATAGATCGGCTATTTTGGAAAGATCTTGAAACGTCTTGACAAATACTCTCTTATCCCTGGCACGGACGGCTTTTAAATGGGAGTCCGCGGCCAAATATGTGTCGATTTGAGGGCCCTTGACATGAAAATATTTGAGAACCACTGATTTACACAATCAATCAATGAATGATCAGATTTCCGCCAACACTGCAGAAGGTCCTGCCCAAAAGGGGATTGTCAGCCTCTTGACCTGGTGACCTTTTGAACCTGCAGCATTATGACTTCAAGCTGACCTATGACCTCGTCTGTGGGCCTGAGTCAGCGCTGAGGCTTTAGTGATGTAACGCCTGGTGTTGGGCTCTGAAAAATAAGCAGATTTATAGCTATCCTGTGAGATTGTAGATCTGTTACTACGAAGTGCAGAACGTTTCGGTGCAACTAAGTGTAACTATGGGCGGTAGGATTCGCCGAGGTAAGCGCTCGTGCATGCACACACACACGCACGCACGCACGCACGCACGCACGCACGCACGCACGCACGCACGCACGCACGCACGCACGCATGCACGCACGCACACACAGTAGTACGCTCGAAGTGCTTTCTGCAATGCTTCTACAATCAGCATGGGCCAGGTTGAACTAATGCTGCATCGGAGTCTGGTTGATATAAATATGAGTGGCTTTGACAATGACAATGATTAATGAATCATACTGTAGGTTTTGACAATGACCATGATGAATGAATCATACTGTAAGATGAAGGTATGGCTAATAAGTTGAAAATCGCTTCGGTTAGAAGCTGTCTGGAGCCGCAAAACATATTTGAGCCTTATAATGAGGGCAACACTGGCTATTAACTGCATATTAGCCTACCAAAATTACTAAATACAAATACATGTAAACCAGTGTTTTTTTTTTTAGTTTCAGTCATAGTCTTTTGAATAAAATACCATTTAGTTTAAATCAACTAAATATCATAAGATTATAGTTGACTAAATCTGCAGTTGATTTAGTCGACTAAAATGTATTGTGGCGGTGCCTTGATGGCGACGTAATGGCTGATTTTACACTTGGTTGCATGCTGAAAATAGCCGATATACAAGCTTTCAACGTAGCGCGCTGTGAGCTTGTAGATCTGCTATTTTCAGAGTGCAGCACCCGAGAACAACCAAACATAAAATGACTCGTCTTAGTTCGAATGGATCATTTTAGTCTAATTTTTCCTTTGTTGAGGAAATTGTCAATATATTTTGTCATATAGTTTTAGTGATCATAGACTAGTTCTTATTTAGTTTTTGTCAGTGAAAAAAGGTAGTCGACGAACACAAGTTTTATTCGACGAAATCAACACTGATGTAAACGAGCATTCATTAAATACGTTTTTGACTAAATATTCTCTGCAGCAGGATCAGCACCTTGGAGGTCATGGCATACCACGTGACTACTCTGCAGTGCGCTATTTGGTGCTTTACGTTTCAATGCCATCACAATATTACAATATTACCAACATTACTTTTTTTGTTGTTCGATAACCTCTCGCCACAGATCAAACACAGATAATCCAGCAGCATTGGCAGTGAAAGCAAACCAACTCTGTCCATAAACTATTAAATTCAGTTTTCCTCAGTTATCTTTCTTTTTGCATTTGGAATCCATAGCGTAGCAGGGAATCACACACCGGTTTGTTTATAAAAGCCACCTGGCTGGTGCCGCACCAATAAATGTGGATATGACGCAGATTTTTGTTGACAGAAATGTTGAACATTTTTATTTATTCTACACATTTTTACAATTCTGGAGCACGTAAGGATGTATGTGTCATATTTGGCCTACTACAGTAACGATAAATAGAAATATAGCCATTGTTAATTTCTGTAAAGCTACAGGGAGCCACGGGTTGCAGACCCCGGGTTAGGTGACTAATAATGTTGACCAAAAAAAAAGAATGCATTTCGCCGGGTGTCGAACAGAAATAAATGTGTCTCCTTGGAGACACCGTTGGTTGTTTCACTGTGAGTATGTGTCACAGCTGCAATCCCAAACTTATTTGAATGTATAAAACGTTGAGTGGTAGAAATATGGTCACTCCTGTGGGAGACCCGGATTTTGGGTCCTGGGTAAAGCCATAAAACTTGCCAATTGCAGCTTTAAATGAGCATAATGTCTAAATGTAGCAATATTGTACAGTATGCTAAAACAATCACTACCTCTTGCAAACCTCATGTAGTAGACATTTTAGTTGAAGCTAAAGGTTATTAACAAGTAACTGGCGTAATTGTATCTACACGACATGACTAAATTAGGGCCACGTATAAAGGACTTATATGCCTTTACATTACATATTATCTCTTTTGGGTGGAAACCTCATGTCCAAAACTGTTACTGTTCAGGATTCAAATTCAAAAACAGCAAAAGTAGCAGATCTACAACCTCAAAACACGTCTCCTTGCGCCGGGTTTTGAGCTTGCAGATCTGCCCCCTTTGACACTTGTGTGACAACGCTGTAGTAAGATCAAGTAGGGCGTTAATTTATGAAAAAACACAAAAAGTTAAAATATGGAGATCAGAGCCCGACAGCAACGTTACATGTCCTTACATTACATTTTGTAATTAAATGTGAACATGAACAGTGTCCTGTGGTGTGGTTGTATGATTCTGGATTACAGACCTACTTGTCTTTCAAATTCAATAATGTTCTTCCACTCTCTTTCTCTTGGTAGTTATGGCAGTGAGTGTTCTTTTCTCCTAACCTTTCCCTGACTAAAGTGTTCCATGCTGTGAGAAACAGACATGATAATTATTATAGGCTCGGACAAAAGGCTGAATGTACATACATGTCCGAGTTTACTTTCCTCTCTCTGTCTCTGTCTCCTCTCGCTGTCTCTGTCTCTGTCTCTGTCTCTGTCTGTCTGTCTGTGTGTCTCTCTCTCTCTCTCTCTCTCTCTCTCTCTCTCTCTCTCTCTCTCTCTCTCTCTCTCTCTCTCTCTCTCTCTCTCTCTCTCTCTCTCTGTCTCTGTGTGAGTTGTATTACTATCAGGCAGTATGGAGTGCAGCATGGAAACATGGCGCTCCACGGGTGCGTTTCACCGTTTTAGTGCTCTTTCAGCAGCCATTGCTTCAAAATTCCGGTGCTCTTTCTGCGATAGTTGAATCTTCATTCACTTTTGCTCTGCCGTTTGGTGCCCCCCCCCACAAGGTTGGTACCCTGTGCTGCAGCACCTAAAGCCCTTGCTTTAAGCCTGCACTATACTATTCATCCTGGTCCCCACAAGATAAATGGTTGTTTTATATGGTTAAAATAGATTTGGGGAGTTAAGCTTTCAATTAGGAAAAGCTTGAGGTTGGGGTTATGGTTAGGATTAGACATTAATAGGTTATGTTTAGGGGATAAGCTTGGAGTTATGCCTGATTTATACTTAGTGAGGAACCAGTGTCGAAATGGTGAAATGGTTGATGTCCTCACAAGAATAGTAAGAGTAATACAGATGCGTGTGTGTGTGTGTGTGTGTGTGTGTGTGTGTGTGTGTGTGTGTGTGTGTGTGTGTGTGTGTGTGTGTGTGTGTGTGTGTGTGTGTGTGTGTGTGTGTGTGTGTGTGTGTGTGTGTGTGTGTGTGTGTGTGTGTGTGTGTGTGTGAGTGTGTTTCTCACACACTTAAGGACTCTGGTGGTCTCCAATTCTTGGCACGATCAAAACCCATTAGACACCAATCCAGATATCCAGATGGGACAGACAATGCTTGGCTGCTTCAGCAAGCACACGCAACGCACCCCCCCCCCCCCCCCTCACCCCCGTTGCACATCAGCACGTAAGCACACGTGTGCTTGCATGAAACCAACCACACACACACACACACACACACACACACACACACACACACACACACACACACACACACACACACACACACACACACACACACACACGTGCAACTCACATGTACATGCATAATGCATACAGTTGTACACACACACTGTGACACAAACACACACAGACCAACACATACTCATGACTATACACAAATGCCCACATGGGCTTGCATATGGAAAAACTGATTTACACACTTACGCACACATACACTCCCTTATACAGTTACACATCAGCACACAGTAAGCACACGCATGCATGCACGCGCACGCATGCACACGCACACGCGCACACGCGCACACGCACACACACACACACACACACACACACACACACACACACACACACACACACACACACACACACACACACACACACACACACACATACATCCTAATGCTTACGGTAAGACAGGAATCCATTATGATGGTGGAGCAGCCCAGAGAGGGAGTGTGTGAGTGATGTGGTTCGGTGTGTGCTGCTAATGTGAATAGATGCTTCACGCAGCCAGCAGGCTGGTAGTGGAAAGTAACCAAGTGCATTTACTCAAGAGGTGTACTTCAGTACAGCTTTGAGGTACATTATTACGTTGCTGTCGGGCAGAAAAGTCATAAGGTCCTTACACACCCGGGCGATGTTTTCGTGCGAATAATGCGTTTTTAAAAAAAACCTTATAAAGTCAATGGCTCCGTACATGGAGCGAAAAAGCGAAGCGAAAAAGCGTCTTTTAATTATCCGGAACGAGTCCGAATTTTGCTTATATTTGCCGGTATGTAAGGACCTATAGTGTTGGGTCTTTGTTAGAGTTCCTGTTGTACCCATCTGTCTGTGTCCCTTTTGTGCCCATTTGGAGATGTCTGTTTCTGTCTGTCTACCTTGTCCCTAAATGCCCATATGTGGAGATATCTGAATGTCAGTCCTTGTCCTCTTTATGCCCATATATGGAGATCGCTGATGACTCATCAGTATATGCCTATATATGGGCATGCCCCCTTTTGTGCCCATATATATATATATGGAGCTGACTGATTTGTTTGCGTCTGATGCCATGACGACACATTGAGGTTAGACAACACACTCCATATTTGGGCGTAGCTGCATTAGGAACTCCTTATATGGTTATGGCTGTGTCAGAGTGACATCAGAGGTCCGGACGCCTGCCGGCCTACCCGCCCTCCCATTAGCCAATTTTATTATATAGGATGTGGTATTGTTACTTTTACCCAAGCTAAAACATCAGAGTACTTCTTCCAGCACTGTGCCTCATGCAGCCTGCAGCCTGCTGAAGTGATGACTCTGTGGATTCACACTTCCTGAGAACTAATATTGTTGCAGGGTGATAAATGTACCTCTGTTTGAACTTCATTTCTCAGTCTCTACCCCCGCGTGATCATCTGCTGTCGGTCGGAATCCCGCGTGCAACGGGCGGATTCTCATTTCTGTTTCTCGTCAAGGGCTATAACGTCACGGGTTAGCATGTTTAAGAGTTTCCTGTATATGTTTTTGGTGCAACATGTATCACTTTTCTTATACCGTTATGACCTTTTATTTGAAAATAAATGATAACAAATAAATGGGTATCAAATGTATACATGTATAGATCAAAAACAGAGGCATGAATTTCCCCACAACAAATCCAACCCTGGGAATCAGACCAAGAAAACAGGCCGGCAGTGGCTCAAGGAGGTAGCGCAGCCACTATTCACCTGTTTCCTAGGCTGTGTGTTTTCCACTTCCTGTCGATTTGATCCAATGAAATCCAATGAAACTGGTCAGATGACCAATGATATCCAATGAAATCGACAGGAAGTGGAAAACTCATAGCCTAGGAAACAGGTGAATAGGGAGAATTCCTGGTTCAATCCCTGTCTCCTCCTGGTTTTAGTGCTCTTGAGCAAGACGCTGAACCCCTATAACTGCTCCCAATGAGCAAGTTGGTACCTTGCACGGTTGCCTCTGCCGTCGGCATGTGAATGTGAGTGTGAATTGGTGAATGTAACGGATTGGCTGATGTAATGCACAATTGTAAAGTGTGGAGAAAGGTGCTATAGAAATGCTTCATTTACCATTTACGTTGGCATAGCACGTTGTGAAGAAGCTTGGCATGCCTATTCTGGGGGAACATTGCCAAAAAATAGCAGATCTACAAGCTTGTAGATCTGCTATTTGTGGCGAAGAGATCCGGTTTAGACGGAAGAAAGTGGTCAAAGTAAAGTTGTAACTCAGGTCCAGTTCTCTGAGACTATAGAGGGTTTATTCGGTTAAGCGTTAACAGAGACTTGACATTAGCCAGTGGAGGAAAAGCTAATCTGTATCCTCCTCCTGAGAAATCTCTCTGCCTTGCCGGGCGTTTGCAAAGCTCCCATCAACTCCAAGGTCAGGTTATAAAAAAAAGAGGAGATGTGATCCGGTGCCATCGGCTGGTGTATCCTCCTCGGCTCGCCCCCGCTATACTCTGCCTTTTCTGGAGAACGGGCGGCTTTCCTCCGCTGCCCCGCACCTTCATGGATCACCAGATAGGGCAGCAGGCTGACAGGGCCGGCTCTGGGGAGATCTAACGCCCCTCCCCTCCCCTCCCCTCCCTCCCTCCCTCCCTCCTCCCCCTCTACTGCTGCAGATCATTAATCCACAAAGACCGGGAACGCATCTGTGTCATGTCAAGATGTCTTTGGCCTTTCAAAAATAGCAGATCTACAAGCTCACCGCACTATGAGCTTGTAGATCTGCTATTTTTTTTTTAAGCAAATCTTGAAAGAGCAAATCTTTGAAAATATATATGTTTTAACACAAACATTTTTAACTCCGATCTGTGCTTCTGGGGGTCCCGGCAACAACATATTTTGAAATGGGGGGTCCGTGGCCATCATTTTGGGGGTCCTTGACATGGAAAAGTTGGAGCACCATTGATATACATGTAGCAACATACTGTTAGGATTTTTAGATACTGTACGTATTTGGCCGCGGACCCCCATCTCAAAATGTTTTGTTCCAGGGACCCCCCAGAAGCAAAGATTTGAGTTACAAATGTTTGCTTTAAAAATATATATATATATAAAAGGAATTATATTCAAAGATTTGCACACATTTTCAAGATTTTTCTAAAATAGCAGATCTACAAGTGCCGCGCTATGAGCTGGTAGATCTGCTATTTTTGAATAGCCAAAGAAATATAAAATGACACAGATGGGACTCCACTGGGTTGAGATAAGGGCTATAGGGATATATGGTTTTGTTCAAAAATCTTGCCTCCTTGATTCCACAAGGTAGGAAAGGATAACACTTTATTTAATCCCCGCGGGGGGACATTCGGGGTGTCACAGCAGCCCAGAATAATAAAGTAAAAAGTTTAAAAGTGCACAGTAGACAATACAAATGGCAATAAATACAGCACTAAACCGTGAAATAATGCACAGATACACCAACAGAAAACACACTCTCACAAAGTCGCTCGCATGCGGCACACCCACCTGGCACACACACAACACAAAACAAACAGCACCCCAAGGAGTACAACAATACACTACGCTCACTTCCAATGACTTGTATAGCTGGATGATACCGTGGCCTGCTGGTGAGATCCTTTTTGGAGCATAATATGGAGAGAGGGAAAATAATGCAGCTTGAACCTTTACCAGTTTTCTTTTTTCCATGACTGCCATCAGACTATGTGTACAATATCATAGAGCAGGGGTCTTCAACAGGAGGTCCGGGGCCCCTAGGGGGTCCTCAGAGCTACTATAGGGGGTCCGCCAAATCTTTGTGTGATGGGATGTTTTTTTACATTAACCACTTGAACCCTAGTATCCCAATTCTGAGGGGAACATTAGCCGAAAATAGCCGATCTACAAGCTCACAACGCCTCGCAGCGCGAGGCGTTGTGAGCTTGTAGATCGGCTATAAAGAGGTTTGGTGTAGAGGGAAAAAAGAGCAGAACATTAAAACAATGATTAATCTGAAATACAATTGTAAACAATGTAGTGGGGGTCCCTGCTTCATCTCTCTCTCTCAGCTAAGGGGTCCTTGGCCTGAAAAACGTTGAAGACCCCAGTCATAGAGGATTTTTGTTACAAGTATTGAATCATAGCTGTGAGATCAGGTTCACTGCACACAGGCATAGTGCGGCAGCATGAATGTCCTCCTAATTGTAATCCCAAACAATGCTGAGTGCAATCAGTTCAGACCCCTGGCATCATCATCTGAATCAGTTGGCCTTCCTTTAATTTCACATTCATCTTATAAATTAAATAAATAATAATACTCTGTGCAAAAAAAGCAATTACGCTAGTTTCTCTTGAAGGTCGATGGCATAATGCAGCAGTGTTGATATGTATTGTATATTCTGATATGAAAAAAATGCAGATCAAAAAGCTCTTTAATGTGCGGAAACTATTATGCCAATGGACTGGCCCGTTGTTCTACACCACTTGTAGTGGATGTGTGGGTGTACGGGAAACGTAGTTAAGTACCTCGGTTGATAATAGCACCACTTGCCCTCTCATGGCATGGTCTGACCCCACTATGATTCCTCTTCACCTCATAAAAGCTAATGGTCTCTAGTTGTTTGGCATGGGTTGTTGCACTAGCTGGAGATTTGAGGCTTCCATGTCCATTCAGGACGTATGGGGCCCCAAAGGAAACTCGTAAAGCCGGCCAAACTCTCCTCCTGTTTCTCTGACTGTTATTCGTTGCTGTCAGGTGGAAACCTTGCATGTCCAAAACTGTTACTTTTCAGGAAATGGAGAAAAAAAATAACCTGTGCTCCCATGGATCCAATGTTGTTATTATTAAGTCACAAGCTCTTGTTTAAACTTTTCATTGGTTAAATACATATAAAAACAAACAGACGCACTTAGTGAAATTCTAAAAATAGTAGATCGACAAGCTCATAACGCGTCGTATCTATCGCCTCGCGTTGTGAGCTCGCCGATCGACTGTTTTAGCTGCTTCTGCGCAACACTCTTAAATGACATTCATTTACAAACAAAAAAAATACATAAAAGGTTGAAATATGGAGATGCAAGGTTTCTGCCCGACAGAGACGTTGTGTTTATGTCTGCGTGACAGAGCAGATACATCCTCCCATCGACCCATGGTTGCTGAGAGCCGCTGAAGACGAGAGGAAGTAGGAGAGAGACAGAGAGATGGAGCACTAGAAAGTGTGTGGAAAATCTTACATTTCACCTGTTTTATTCAGCATTTTATTCCCACTCTGCTCTACTTTGTGTGCAAAAATCAGCTAAATGATGGTGCAGTGTGACAGGCCATGCAGGATGAATACATTCCCTGAATAAAGGGTGATTTCTTGGCTCTCGGGCAGAAACCTCTTATCTCCATGTTTTCACTTTTTTAGTTTTTTTCCTAAATGAATGCCCTACGTCATCATACTGCAGTGTCACACAAAATGTATATTATTTTTTAAGCTTATAGATCTGCAATTCTAGTAAAGATTTTCAATCTGAATCCTGAAAAGTAACAGTTTTGGAGGTATACGGTTTCCATCCGATCCGAGACGATTTATACTTGCACCGGTGTCACACATGCCGAAAATAGCAGATCTATAAGCTATTTAGCATGTAGATTAGCTTGTACATTATATAATAGCATGCCTATGTTCAGTGCCCGACGGCACGCAACCAAATGTAAATCAGGCATAACTATGGG
The DNA here is from genome assembly GCF_963454915.1 of Gymnoscopelus microlampas. Classification (NCBI taxonomy): domain Eukaryota; kingdom Metazoa; phylum Chordata; class Actinopteri; order Myctophiformes; family Myctophidae; genus Gymnoscopelus; species Gymnoscopelus microlampas. The sequence goes on along the minus strand of NC_139949.1, from coordinate 43,942,087 downwards.
CGATGGGGACGGGGGAGGGGGGAGGGGGACGGGGGGCTATGGCCACCCCGTTGTGGAGAGTCTACGACAGTATCAGAAAGAGCAGCAGGCGGGCTGAACGCGGGGGGGCTAAAAATAGAAACGCGAGTGGTGTATCGTTGCACACTGTTTCAAAGCGGACCGAGCTTCCAGCATCCAAAAAGGAGCTCTTCCAATTAGAGACTCGCAGGGAGAGAGAAAGAGAGAGAGAGAGGGAGAGAGAAATGACCTTGAGGTTTGACTGAGAGAGAGCCAGGACCGGCCTTTGAAGTCAAGATTATCCTGCTTCGTCTTTCTGTGCGTTCGGTGCCTTGGGGGGGAAATTGTCTGATCCCAAATTGGGGATTTTTTTTTCATCTGTTTCGGAGACTTCGCGGCTTACAGGCGGAATGAGAGGCGTGATAGATAGGGAAGGGTCCTCGGAACGTTCCGGTGCCCTGACTTTTGTCTTGTATACGAACAGCGCCTGTTGATGGTGTTGTGACTGTAGTGGTGACACCGTCTCTCTCTCACAGCTTTCCTGCTGTGTGTCTGTCCTACACTGTCTCTCTCACAGCTTTCCGACTGTGTGTCTCTGTTTCACTGTCTCCCTCTCAGTTTTCCTACTGTCTGTCTCTACTTCACTGTCTCCCTGCAGCTTTCTACTGTCAGCCTCTCCTGTCTCCCTCTAAGCCAGCGGTTCTCAAACTTTTTCATGTGAAGGACCTCCAAATTGACACTAATTAGCCCGCGGACCCCCATTTGAAAAGATAAGCCAGGGACCCCCATAAGAGAAGATTTTTACGGCTCTCTAGCAGTGATTCTCAACCATTTTAATTTCAAGGACCCCCAGTTTGACATGCATTAGGTCTACGGACCCCCATGTAATGGCATTTATATCTCTGGGACCCCAATTCATATTGTAAAATCAATGTTAATTTAACTCTGAGAGTGTACAAATGGAACCAAATGGACCCTAAGGGGTCCATTTGGTTCCATTTGTACACTCTCAGAGTTACAGACCCATAAGGGTCCATTTGGTTCCTATCCATCATTTAGCTGGGGACCCCTTGGAACCCCCTCAAGTACCCCTGGGGGTCCCCGGACCCCACTTTGAGAACCAATGCTCTAAGTTCTCATACTGTCTCTCTCACAGCTTCCCTTCTGTCTCAGGGGGCTGTCTCAGCTTTGCTACTGTCTGCCTATCCTACACCATGTCTCCCTCTCAGCTTTCCTAATGTCTGTCTCTCCTACACTGTCTGTCTTCCCCTTCAATGTATCGCTCTCTTACTTGATGTCTCAAATATGAAATATAAGTGAAAGGGCGTGGACTGCTCTCTCACAAGGAAATCAAATGGAAAAGAAGTGTATTTCTTGTTGTGTTTTGTTGTGTGTTTCGGTATAGCTATCATACTGTAGGGGACATATTGCTTGTGTTAGATGCTGTGATGTCATAGAAATGTGCATTTTTCTTTGTTTTGGGGGGATTGGCAGCACATGAGAAAGTTGGACATCGTCAGTGCACAGAGAGAGTGTTGTCGTCTATTGTCCAAGAGTTTTGCAGGCGTTCATCTCAATGCTCGTTGTTCCAAACAACTTAATGCTGGTAATATTCAGTGATGTGGATGTGACACTCTCCTCTCCTCTCCTCTCCTCTCATCCTCCAGTCATGATAAAACACTGTCACACGCCACAAAGCACAACAGACCCGTGCTGCAAGTTGCAATTGCTGAAAACCACAATTAAGAGTTAAGCCTGTTCTCTCTTCTTTGCTCTCTCTCTCTCTCTCTCTCTCTCTCTCTCTCTCTCTCTCTTTTTCCATTTCTCTCACTGTACTTTGTTACAGTAAATATGTCCGTGGCTTTAATTCAGTAAGCCGACTTAATTAATTTCAGGGAATGGTGGAGACTTCACCGACAAAGGCTTTTGTGTGTGTGTGTGTCCCTCAGAGAACAATCCCCAGTTACTCCCGGCGCTGAAAAGATGAAAAGGTTCTTATCCATGGTATCATTATAGTCTCATATTATGGTGACCACAAGAGAGAGAGAGAGAGAGAGAGAGAGAGAGAGAGAGAGAGAGAGAGAGAGAGAGAGAGAGAGAGAGAGAAAACTATTCATGTTACAAACAATTCTCCTTTGGGCTTTCATCCAGCCCAACTTATCCAGTGTGAGTCCCTGTGAAAATAAAATAAATAAATGTATAGATAAATAAATAAATAAACAAACGTATTTATGATACATGAAAAGCTGCAGGGGAGGGGGGTATAGTAGCAAACATTAATAATAGTTCCATAGTAATATAATGACTCCATATGCCTTTGTGTCGACTACTTTTTCTCTTTCAAAAACAGCAGTGCACATGCGGCGCATTAGTCTCCTTGGTAACCGGAACGCTCGCCCCAAAACACACTGTCCCAGTTTTTTTTTCGCGGGCCGCTCGAGTGAAAAATGTTTGCTTGAATAAATATGTATATTCAATGATTTGCACACATTTTCTTGATTTTTCTAAAATAGCAGATCGACAAGCTCATAGCGCGGCACGAAGTGACGCGCTATGAGCTTGTATATCTGCTATTTTTTAATAGCCAACGTATAAACTAATGGTTAAAGTGGTCGTGACACAGATGCCCTCCCGGATGGAATGGGTTAATGTGGATTGCCAAAGACCCTTCTGAATTCATGTGTTGTACTGGAGGCCCAGAGGGCAGAGTCAGAGCTTTGTTCCACACAGTGGATCTGTAATGTGACCGGCCACTATGAATATTTATTGGCGAGCTATCTTATACCGTGCTGTCTGCTCTAACATGCAGCATTTTTGAACATTACTGTTTGTATGCTATGTTATGTAAGCCAGGAGCGAGCCGCTCATTATTATGACATAAATCCTGACAGCGTTATGCATGTAATCCTGCTTATAACATGAATAATTACAAAACAAAACAATAATGTGACAAAAGATATCGTAACAAAAATGATTTGATTTGAAAACAATTTAATTGTTTCCGCGAAAACAAGTTAGTCTGCTACTCTATGGTTTGAATGTGTGCGCAACATAAACTATGTAGCCTTGTTAAGATTAGCCTACTTATAGACTACTTATGAAACTGAAGCTGGACCTACACAAAGCCGTGTATTATCCCACTTATTACACGGCTACTTACGCTTAACTTTATTAAGCTTATTAGCATACAAGTTTCTGCTTCCATTGCAGCGCAAACAGATGCAGAGCAGTGGCCTGCTATAGAGTAACAACCAGACAGGCATCTATAGGCCTGCTTGGTCTTGGGAGTGACCTCTATCTGCAGCCTGAGGGTAGGAGGCTCTATTGGCTGTGTATTGTATGTGTGTTATCTGAGTCTATTTGTAGTTCTTTTGCCCTGTCCACTGCTGCATAGATGTTCTTTGGCCCCGTCCAATGATTTTGTTGCTCATTCCAATGATTTTGCTGAGAGGGTTAAGGTGGATGTTACTTAAAAAACAGCAAACCAGACTGTTGAAGGTGATAATGGATTCAGTCAAGCGCCTGTAGAAAGCTAGCAGATTGATCGCTGGACCTGGAGCTTTACCAGAGCTTTCTACAGAAATAAGAGGTGTTGCTGAAGCCGAGTTCACCAGTAGGTTATCAAGGTGTTTGTGGTCAACTGTGGTGTTGAGGTATATTTATCATATCTGTATGCCTCCTCTCTCTATGGCCTGGCCACTCACCCATACAGGGTGGTGAATTGTCCATGGTGGAAATCAGGACCAGCTCCTTGGTATTGGAGTCACTGAGGCAGTTCTCTCTAGACCAGTGGTTCTCAAACTTTTTCATGTCAAGGACCCCCTAATTGACACTTATTACCCCGCGGACCCCCATTTGAAAAGATAAGCCAGGGACCCCAATAAGAGAAGGTTTTTACGGCTCTCTAGCAGTGATTCTCAACCATTTTAATTTCAAGGACCCCCAGTTTGACATGCATTAGGCTACGGACCCCCATTTAATGGCATTTATACCTCTGCGACCCCAATTCACATTGTAAAACCAATGTTAATTTAACTCTGAGAGTGTACAAATGGAACCAAATGGACCCGTTAGGGTCCATTTGGTTCCATTTGTACACTCTCAGAGTTACAGACCCATAAGTTACAGTCCATTTGGTTCCGGTCCATCATTTAGCTGGGTACCCCCTGGAACCCCCTCAAGTACCCCTGGGGGTCCCCGGACCCCACTTTGAGAACCATGGCTCTAGACCAGCGATTCTCAACCTGTGGGCCATCAAATTCATGTCATATAGACTCTGTGTTCATGTGCTGTGGCATGCTGAATATGGGCTCATATTATGTACCAGTGTCCAAAACCTCGGCTGTACGAGCGTTTATTTTTGATTCATAAAGCCGCAGTGAGCAAGGACAAAATGATAGGACAATTGAAAATATAGAGATTAAGACTAAGCTTCTTTACTACTGTGAATAAGTCCCTATCATCTGTGAACATGGCCCACTCACAGTTATGCGTCAAGACAGACATTGTCACTGCTTGAGTTGTTGCTTGAGGGAGATGTTTTTGATATCCTTGGGAGTCTCAAGGTTTACTGTCACAAGTGATTTAGTTGTTAGTATAACATGTCTACTTGCCCACATGGTCTTGCATATGGAAACTCTGATTTACACGCAGTGTCATGAACTGGCTCACATCATGACAAAAAGGGAGACGACACACAGGATTAAACTTAACTTTCTTCTATTTATAACTAAAAAAAGACCTGAACTGTGCATAAAATATGAGATGTGAATAGTCAGAGATATCAGTAGTGTAAAGTGTGTATATGGATGTGTGAACATGTACTGTATGTGCGGGTGCAAAAGCAACTGAACTGAAACCAAACAAAACCAAGCAATGTTGCCTGTGCAAGAGAGAGAATGGCCTTGGCCAGCCTGCTTTTATACCCAAGGGAATGATTGGGACCAGGTGTGTCTCATTCCCAAAGACACACCCCAGCAGACTGGCCCTCTTCTCCCACACACACACACACACACACACACACACACACACACACACACACACACACACACACACACACACACACACACACACACACACACACACACACACACACACACACACACACACACACACACACACACACACACACACACACACACACACACACACACACACTCTCTCTCTAACAGGATGGGTCATCACAACAGTCACAGACATTTTTGAAATGCTGGGCAAGCTATGTGTTGCTTAGCGTTGCATTGTTTCCACCAGTCAGTCAGTCAGGTCACACCTGGCTTACTGTGTTGCAAAATGCACAAAAGTCTAATACTACTCACTTCAGAACCATGGACAGCACCTAGCATTACTGACATCTAATACTCCCTTCGGTATTACTGACAGTAAGTCAAAGGGAGTTTAAAGGGATAGTTTACCCCCAAAATGGCTTTTTTTCTACTATGGATTTGTCACATCATGGAGACTTAAACTCATGAATATTATTATTTTTTTGACGCATTCCTAAGCCAATAATTTGATGACCGGCAGCGGTTCCGGTAGGAGACACTAATAGCCTCCTATACCGGAACCGCTGCCTACCGGTCCGCTGGTCATCAAATTATTGGCTTAGGAATGCGACATAAACAATAAGATATCCATGAATTGAAGTCTCCATAAGGTGACTAATCCATAGAAAAAAAATATTTTTTTGGTTGAACTATCCCTTTAATCCTTTAATACCTAGCATTACTGACGTTCTGATCTAGGTGATCCGTGCCATGATGAAACCTATTTCAAGGGTTCTGGATTTGTTTCCATACGCCAGTGGTTCTCAACCTTTTTCAGGCCGTGACCCCCCAAAAAAATCATATTTGAACTGGGGACCCCCCCACCCTGACAAGCACTTGGAATGTACACGGTCACAGCTTTTTTTCTGTCCTGGCCCCACAGTGGTGGAATGAACTCCCCACTGATGTCAGGACAGCTGAGTCACTGCCCATCTTTCGCCGCAGGCTGAAAACCCACCTCTTCAGGAAACACTACCCAACCCTTCTTCTTTGCCTTGCTTACTTGTGGTTAACTAGTTGTACAAGCTCTTGTTTTATTGTTTTATTGGATCTTGTTTATTCGATGCATTTATTTGTGTTTAGCTCTTGCTCATTTGATTTTCCTATTTGTCTCATCTGTTTAAGGTTAGGTTTGAGGCTGTTTTGGGTCAGCATTCATAGCCAAAGGTATAAAGAGCCATTATTCATTTGTGTGGGATGCTTATAGTAAACATTTGCTTAACTGAGAAGGGAACCCTTTGAAACAGAGTTGAACTGAAGTTCACTCACATGAATGTAATGCTAATGACTTAAGCTGACTCATAGGCCGTTAATATATGGATTCTATCACGCGCTCAGATTCAACACGCATCATCGGTGCATCCTTAAGTTAGCAATGGTGTAAAGTAACTAAGTACATTTACTCAAGTACTGTACTTACTGTAGGCAAATTTGTTAGGTCCTTTTACTCTACTTGAGTGCATCCATTCTTCAGTACTTTATTCTTCTATTCCACTACATCACAGAGGACAATATCGTACTTATTACTCCACTACAATTGTTTGACAGCTTTAGTTACTAGTTACTTTGCAGATTTAGATTATTACAGAACATACTGTACGTTAACCAATTAAGCCCTATTTTTTTCTCTATCTAGTTGAAAATACACGATCTACAAGCTCACAAGTTCACATCATGAAGTGATGCTTTGTTAGCTTGTAGATCTGCTATTTCCAAGATATATCGACACATTTTGAAATATAGTACTTTTACTTTGGTACTGTAAGTATATTTTATGTCAATACGTTGGTCCTTTCACATTTTGAATACAGGCCTTTTACTTACTACTAAAAGTAACTAACAAATCATTTGTATATTGTGGCGTTAAATCTGAGTACGTTCTTCCACCACTGGTTAGCTCTCTTTCTGTTATTTTCTACCTATACTTTGCCTTTGTTTCAACATTTGTAATCCCGGTCGGCACCATTGAAAATGTGTCCTCCAATAATTGAATAAAGGTGAAATAAATAAATATTACTTATTACCCTATACACTATTATGAACTGCGGTATCGACCTTGTTCGGTAGACACATGACTGCCCAGGTCTACAGCCCCTAATCACTATTCTCGTCTCAAAGGACATTACGAGCCCAGAATGGGAGCTGCTCACTGCATTACAAAATACGTGATTAAGAAGCAGACCCGTCCTGTCGCTGCTTGAATCCGTAATTACCGTAATTGTGAGGTCACAGTTCGTCAAATTGCTATCCCGACCTGAAAATGTATTCTGTTTTACTCAAGAGCTGGAGAGACACGGATACCCCTGTCACTGAACAAACTGAAGAAACAGCTCTTTTACTATCATAAGAGCTATTTAACACTTATTTCAACAAAAAACAAAATCACTTAGGCTACTGCATCACTTACATGATAGCCAGTAAAGTCAAAAGTGTTTCCATCACTGATCCCTTAATTCACAAAGTTTTTCATCAGCACAGTAACATTTATTTTTGTGATCTGAGAGGAACATTCACTATCTCCATACACACAGTTTTTCTTTTATGAAACACCTGAACACGAAATGAATGGGTGGCTGTACCACCGCCCAGGTACAGTACTCAGTGCAGTGACTAAGTGCATTTGAGGTACTTTTACCTATCTTGAGTATTTAAAAATGTCAATGCTTTATACTTCTACCCCAGTACATCTCAGAGTGAAATATAGTATGTTTAACTCCACTACATGTATTTGACAGCTTCAGTTACAAAATCTTTCAAAAATAGCAGATCTACAAAATCACAACGTGTCGCAATTACATGTGTTGTGAGCTTGTAGATCTGCTATTTTGGCTAGTTTTTCCTTTTGATTTTCAAAGAGAAAAGTTAAAGTAGTTATACCCTTCACCCATTTTGGATAATTGGTCCTCACTAATGCTCATTATAATATGGTACCATTTTTGTCTACTCACTCAGATTGTGTCTCAGAAGAGGGCTGTGGACAGTCCAGACACCCGCCTACCAGCGAAGTCGTCCTTTGAGTCTGTCTGTGTGTTTTGTAAATATTGAACCAATAAAAGTATTGACAAGAGCTTGTGACTAAATAATAACTTCATTGGACCCATTGGAGCGCAGGTTCTTTTTTTTTCTCCATTTCCTGAAAAGTAACGGTACCCGACAGCGACGGGCACTCTGCCACCACTAACGTCTATCATTATCACATTTTTACAAAGAGGGCCGCACGAAGCCGAACATGATTCCATATGCCTCATGAGTAATGGTCCTCGCACTGTTAAGAGTTTATACCTACAGTACATTATGCCTTGTCACCGGAGAGACAAATTATCTTGTTGTCCAAAATCATTTTTCTTTAACCTTTACTTAAGTGGGTAAGCTTTGCTAAACAGGGATTGACTGACACACACACACACACACACACACACACACACACACACACACACACACACACACACACACACACACACACACACACACACACACACACACACACACACACACACACACACACACACGCACGAACGCACCGGAAAGCTACACAGTAAAGATTGAGTCCTTGCGAGTGTATTCATGGACACACGAATTCGGAGGTTTCTCAACGTCGAGGCTGGGGACCCCCCCCTCCCGACCCCCAATGGCCTAACGGATATCAAACTTTTGATCAAAAACATTTGAAGAAAGGTTGAGAATCACTGCTCAAAGTTGAATGCATTCTCGACGGTGTGTGTGCGTGCGTGCGTGCGTGCGTGTTCTGTGCACGGCTGGGACTGTTATCTCAGCTGAGGCCAGAGTGCAGACAGAACCTCCTCAGGCTCGTGATGCAGCTGATAATGACGATCCAACTGGCTGCTGGTGACACTGTTGATTGGTGGAGGCCTCCTCAGAGTTCATGTTTTGAGCTGGGTGCTGATCCTCCACAGAGCAGTCGGAACTCACTGCACAGACCCTGCACACAGCCAGTGTGGTGGAGGAAAAAAAGTGCAAAGATTTGGGGTCTTAAAAGTAGCAATATTACACAGTTGCAAACTTCTGTGCGTAGAGGGTTCATGGAGGAGTGGACCGTCCTGTGTTCTTTGCAGTGATTCATCCGTGCTGAGTATGCATTTCTCTTTTCCCCAGTAACTCCCCGCTTCACGTATATCGTCTCTGTCGGGTGGAAACCTCATATGTCCAAAACTGTTGCTTTTCAGAATTAAAATAAAAAAACATCAATGGTAGCAGATCTACAAGCTCAAAACGAGTTTCGAGCTTACGGATCTGTTACTTTTAATGCTTTTGTGTGATGCTGTTGCATAATCAAGTAGGGCATTAATTCACGTAAAATCACTATAAGTTAGAATATGGAGATAAGAGGTCTCTGCCCGACAGCGATAATATCTTGTTGGCCTCATGGGAGCTGCTCAGTATGATAATCACAGAATATTTTAACTGTGGTGCTGGTGTCCTGGTGCAGTCTCAACAACATGGAGCTCCACACACTCTCAAGACGGTGGAGGTCATGGTGGATGGAGGAGGCAGAATGCCATCCGTGCCCCCAGGGGGTGAAAAAAAGGGTCACTCACACACTTGCGTGACTCCATGGCCTTTCCTCTATAGCACCACCCTTCAGCCAAAGGGTGTGAGATATATACAGTATATATATATATATATATATATCTAACTATATAAATGGCGAGCGACTTCCGCACCCTCGGTGGCGACACCCCACAGCTCTGTTATCGAATAAACAACGCACCGCCAGACCACATGTCGCCAACTGACTCGCCACGACGGCCGCGCTGAATTTACGCGTCGCGTAGGGGACATCTCATTGCTCACTACACCTTTTCCACCGCGCAACATCATTAATTCTACTCACCAAATGTCGGACAAAACGGAAGGGGAGGCAGCTTCGTACCGTTTACCGTGCACACCACCGACACCGCACGGCGACGGGTTTCGCCGAAACAACACGAGCGGCCGCCATTGCACTCTGCCCATGTCCTCCACAACACCACACACACAGCTCCTTTGCTTCAACCCCCCCCCCTTCTTACGTACCTCCTTTGTTCCACCCAGGCCGTTACTTTCACTTCACTCATGTCTCGATCACAATATGTCCGTCCTTCACGTGCCATGTTCATCCCAAACACAAAAACAAACAGCCACGGCCACAGAACAGCACGCTGCCCAGGGTAATCTGGTAAACAAACCTGCCTAGGTTCATGACACCACAGGACTCGACAGTGATGTCATCATTATGCAACCCGGAAGTACAAATACCAAGGATAGGTCAGTGATGTCAGTCGGGTTGCCAAGTTTGCTGCCAGGTTTTAAAAAACAAGCGACAGAAACAAGCAAACCGTGCATGAAAAAAAAAAAAACTGCCAAAGGGGTCCGCCATGTTCCAGGGGGGTCCCCGGGGGTCCCAACACTCACAGGGGTCGGCGGACCACCAGGGGGTCCGCGGACCACCAAAGTAACAATCACTATTAACATTTTTTGCAAATTTTTTTTTTTTTTTTTTTCCTTTTGGACACTTTTACTCCGGCAATTTGGGTACCCCAATATACACGCACCGACGCTGGGCCCCGTGCGCGGCTGGGGTTGAGGGGGGCGTAGCCCCCCGAAACTCTAGTATATATATATATATATATATAACTATATAAATGGCGAGCAACTTCCGCACCCTAGGTGCGGACACCCCACAGCTCTGTTATCGAATAAACAACGCACCGCCAGACCACATGTCGCCAACTGACTCGCCACGGCGGCCGCGCTGAATTTACGCGTCGCGTAGGGGACATCTCATTGCTCACTACACCTTTTCCACCGCGCAACATCATTAATTCTACTCACCAAATGTCGGACAAAACGGAAGGGGAGGCAGCTTCGTACCGTTTACCGTGCACACCACCGACACCGCATGGCGACGGGTTTCGCCGAAACAACACGAGCGGCCGCCATTGCACTCTGCCCATGTCCTCCACAACAGCACACACACAGCTCCTTTGCTTCAACCCCCCCCCCTTCTTACGTACCTCCTTTGTTCCACCCAGGCCGTTACTTTCACTTCACTCATGTCTCGATCACAATATGTCCGTCCTTCACGTGCCATGTTCATCCCAAACACAAAAACAAACAGCCACAGCCACAGCACAGCACGCTGCCCAGGGTAATCTGGTAAACAAACCTGCCTAGGTTCATGACACCACAGGACTCGACAGTGATGTCATCATTAGGGATGGAGCTCGTTAATTTTTATTGATAATGAGCACCTTATCGAGGCTGCTTATCGAACCGAGCTTTTATCGAGCCCACTATCGATCTTTTTCTATTATTAAGAAAAAAGACGTGAGGCGAAAAATTCTGAACAGAACCGGTATCTTTTTTTATTGGCCAGCTGTAACAGTGAGTTTGTGGCTGACCACTATCTAAAATTAAATGAAGATGACAAAAGTAAAAAATATTTTTGCCTATCATTAAAACAACCATTCATATAATGTGCAATAAGTGTCAAATGGCTTTATATTATGAATAGTACTGTAATAATTACTATAAAATCTCCATGTCTTCAACTTTTTATAAACAAAAAATGCATAGTTATTTTTTCTATTCTTTTTTCTTTGTTTTAACCAAAATATATCACTTGCACTACATTTTACTAGGGCCTTCAAATACAGTACTTTTCTAACAGACAGAAGGCAAGTGACCTTTTTACTTTTGGAAAATAATATTGAGGAAACGGTTAATGTGTGTACTGTCACTTTAAAAGCGCAATGTATACTTCATCGTACGACGGTGTCACGCACCAAACATGGCCGATCTCCAAGCTCACACTGCGTCTGTTCGCACCACGTTGTGAGCTTGTAGATCTGCCATTTTCGGCAACGATAGACTGAGGGACGGGCAGCGCTGTTTGGCACAACTTGCAGCTATCAATACACTTTTAGACCAACATGTTTGTGCCAGCGTGGGTGATTAGATTTATTTCTTGATCGCCTCTTGTTTTGATAGTTTAGACATGACGTCATGGGCCGCTACACTCGATAACAGGCTCGACAAGCCTAAAGCTTATCGAAAACCGGGTCTCGATAAATTCATGCCCGGGTATATAATGGACCCGGTTTTCGAGCTCCATCCCTAGTCATCATTATGCAACCCGGAAGTACAAATACCAAGGATAGGTCAGTGATGTCAGTCGGGTTGCCAAGTTTGCTGCCAGGTTTTAAAAAACAAGCGACAAAAACAAGCAAACCGTGCATGAAAAAAAAAAACTGCCGAAGGGGTCCGCCATGTTCCAGGGGGGTCCCCGGGGGTCCCAACACTCACAGGGGTCGGCGGACCACCAGGGGGTCCGCGGACCACCAAAGTAACAATCACTATTAACATTTTTTCCAATTTTTTTTTTTTTTTTTTTTTCCTTTTGGACACTTTTACTCCGGCGATTTGGGTACCCCAATATACACGCACCCACGCTGGGCCCCGTGCGCGGCTGGGGTTGAGGGGGGCGTAGCCCCCCGAAACTCTAGTATATATATATATGCGTACGTGCGTGCGTGTATGTGAGAGCACTAAATCAAAGTGAACTTGGTTAATACACAGATTCACATTCTGACAATGAGAAGCTGCACTGAAGTACTGTAGGTTTGGTGCAAGACCGTTTTTGCCCAAGGGCACATCATCTGTGGCTCTATGTCGTCCTATAGATGTCCTGTGGGGACATTAAGCCTATACTTTCCCCATGCTTTGGGCTTCCAGTGACCCTTCGCCTCCTTCCCTCCCAGTGGATTCATATACTGGTGTTAAATGTGAATATTGGCCCACGCGTGACATTCAATCTGCTCTGTTATCAGGAGCTGTCACTCAACAGCATGTTCCAACCATAACACGAAACACACGTGGACACATTTATAAATAGATTAACCCATTATGACCTGCAAGGCCGATTCTACAAAATGCCTTCCGAATCAGCAGTTCTCACACTTTAAAGATTTTTGCGTTGGCTATTCAAAAATAGCAGATGTACAAGCTCACAGCGCTTGTAGATATGCCATTTTTTAATAGCCAATGCTAAAATCTAAAATTACACATTTGCTTTCCCGGTTTTAATAGATTACCGTAGTGTAAGGTTGAAGGAATCTGCTTGGCACTTGAGTGCAGAGACAGCCAGCAAGAAAATGATGAACGCACGACTACCAACAACGTACATGAAATGCTTATACTGCAACACAGTATAACCATAATCCGCATCCACATCATGTACAGTATATTATTAACGCACCTTATATATATATATATATATATATATATATATATATATATATATATATATATATATATATATACTGTATACTGTATACTGTATATATGTAGATACTTAAAGATCACTAAAGGCCATACTTTTTGTTTTTTATTGATCTTTCTCTCTCTCTCCCTTTCTCCCCCTGCCCCCCTCTTCTTCTTTCCTTTCACTTTTTATGGAAATTCACCCACTGTTCACCAGGTGTTTACACCTGTAAACCATGTGAGGTGACAATAAAGTTGATTCTGAACACAGAACATTGTGAAAAAAAAACAGACAACGTGATTTGAAAAACAAGAGCATAGAAGTCTACCGGAGTGTGTGTAAACAAATACCAGAAGCGTGTGAATTGAGACAGAACGGAGAAAGCGCTCTGACGGGATGTTGAACCCGGGCCAGGGAGGAGGATGAGGTTCCATGAGGGAAAAGGGAGCTCTGACGCTCTGGGAACGCACTAAACAGTTGTTTCAGAGTATAAACCCAGATCATCTCTCAACAGCCAAGCATCATCTCTGAGGCATCGTACAAGAAACGAGCAGTGATAATTGGATTGGATTAGATCGTCTTCATTGTCCCCGCGGGGCAATTTGCTTTGCAAACAAGTAGTCAACACAACCAGTGTACACATCATAAAAATAAATGACTAAAAGCCATAAATACATATAAAATAGTAATACAGTGGATGTCTCCATAATAAAGTGTTGTAATGAGCTGTAACAGCACTGAGAGTTCATCAGTCCTTTGTTGAAGAGCGTGTGCCATAGCAAGTAGCCCCACAGTTTAAAACCACTTAACCCTAGAACACTAACGTCGGGTGATTTTCACCCACACATTATGGTTATGTGATTTTCATTGTGTTGCTGATGTCTGAGGAAGGTAGGCTTGTTTGATTTGCTTGTTTACAATTCCCACATTTTTCACAGATTTTGCCTACATGAGGTCTTATTATGGTATTGCTTTTTTATAAACCCCACCGTTAATGTTTTTAATTTTTTTGTGATATTTTACATTGAAACATTAAAGAAGACTACCTAATTTTGCCATGCATAGTTGTATTTGAGAAGTATTTTTATGTAATACATTATATTGGGTAAAATGTACCCAACGTTAGTGACGGTGTGATAATATTCAACGTTAGTGTTCTAGGGTTACGCCCTATATATTTCACCTTGAAGTATACAAGCAATGTACAGTGAGTTTGTGGATCTGCAAATTTTACTATCGTAGAAAAAAAAACTTTTATTTGAAATGTTATGAAAATTGCCTATTGTGATATGCCCAAAATAGATTTCCAGGTAACCACTTAAAAACTACCATCCCTATTCTGGGGACCAATCTATTGGTTATTTTTTGGTGAAAAGATCTGCCGTAGAGGGGAGGAAAAGAGCAGGCCTATATAAGTTAACTCAGTTATTTAAGTATTTAAAAACTCAACAGCTGAGGGAACACAATGACCTCAGATAGCTGTTTGATGATGTGGCTTGAGGCTGTGTTAACAGGGCTCTGGGTCTGTCCATGATTAGTACCTAGAGCACCGACTTCAATAGAAGTGAACTCTCAGCTGTTCCTATTCAAGATGAGTTACAGTGCATTGGGGTCTGTGCACTGCTACTATCTTCAAGCACCCTGTCTGTCTGTCTGTCTGTCTGTCTGTCTGTCTGTCTGTCTGTCTGTCTGTCTGTCTGTCTCTCTCTCTCTCTCTGTCTCTCTCTTTCTTTCAGTCTCTCTCTCTCTCTCGCAACCTTGGTATGAGTTCTAAAAATGAATTAGAGCTACAGTATGAATAATGCTCAGCCTGGGCGTCCGCTGGCCTACCGGTCCAGGTGATACCACATACTGTATAGGCTCTGTTGCAGCCTGCCAGTGTGTCGTGGGTTTGAATTCCGATACGACGACTTTTGCTGCGCGTCATTCCCCGTCTCTCTCTCCCTGTTTCCTGTCTCGCTCTACTACATACAGTACTGTCCAAAAAGCCACAAAAATCATTACACACTACTGTTAAACTGTAAAAAAAAACAACTAAAAAACTAAAACAAAAACATTTTTGGTACAAGTTTCAACAGTTTAAACATATCCAGTTTGTTTGTTTCGTTGTCATTTGTTGACTTTGATCAATTTATGTCCTGAGCCATGCCCTTTTGAAGTTCATTAATCAATATCTTCAAACCCAAATAAGATTTAATCAAGCTGTATGTCAGTTTTGAGCTTGGTCCAATAATGATCCACACACAATTAGGTAGCAATCAGACCTGCGGTTTAGAGGAGAGATGTCAAAAATTCAAAATGGCGGGGAACGTTCAGAAGGTATAGTTGTTCGTGATGCAAATTTGTAGTGGGGGGATAGATGAATGTCTGCAGCAAGTGTTGTGACTTTTTTTGTTGTGAAGTTTTAATTATAGCGCCCGCATCAGGCTGATTGGGGTTATATTTGTTGTGCAAGTAATGCACACAGCTTGCAATCATCATCAGTGAAAATGTCAAGCCTCTACCTTTTACCATCTTTTTGGGGATTTTGCAAAGACCACGGCATAAGAAAAGCAACACAAAAACAGCCCTTGAGGCTTCAACCCTAATTACAGGAACCAGGCTTTTTGTTCATGATTGCAATTTCCCAATCAACCGATTATTAGTTATTAGTGACTTGGAGGTGTACGCAGAGAGAGTGGAGAGAGAGAAGAGAAGAGACAGAAAGAGAGAGAGAGACAGAAAGAGAGAGAGAGAGAGAGAGAGAGAGAGAGAGAGAGAGAGAGAGAGAGAGAGAGAGAGAGAGAGAGAGAGAGAGAGAGAGGAGAATCTTTTTTAAAGCTAAATGCCACATGACAGCCTTGTGACTCGGGGCTGAATCCTCTCTTTACCAAAGAGGTCTGTTCCCCCGTAAAAAAGAAAAAGAAAAGGAAAAAAGGAAAAAAAGGAAGGAGAAGTTCTCGGTCTTAAATCCTGATGTATCCAGGCTGAGCACACATGTTCTTTTTAAGCCTCATGCCCCGCTTCACATTCACACAAATACCCGCTGTGTTCCCCTGCACAACCATTTCCTTAAGCCTGAGGTATGCGGTGTACTTAAGTCGGCGCGCGGGGGTCGTACACCGGAAATAGCTGATCCACAAGCTCACAACGGCTCGCGGCGCGAGCCGTTGTGAGCTTGTGGATCTGCTATTTCCGGGCACACGACACCAGTGCGCAACTACACATAAATCAGGCATTAGTTCTACCAATGTGAAGTTGGACTCCAGCAACAAGGAGGATTCAACCAACTAAAGCTGAAATGGGAGATATTTTACAAGAATATATGTTCTTTTTATATAATGTGTCCATTAAACTGTCTATGAACCTTTCTGTGCGGGAAGAGCCATGCTCAAAAGCACTCTGATGTCTGATGAAGGAGAAAGGAACTGGTTGGAATAACGTGTTCCTTCCACGCGCTACGTCCAACCGGGGAAACTCCCCCCCTGTCAGGTGATAAGAAGCGGCTTGCTATATAGCTCCTCATGCATTGAAGGAGGCATGAGCTCAGTTCTGGGCTCTCCCTATAGGCTGGCAGAGGGAGAGTAGTGCCCAGGATTACATAGGCAATTGTCTCTGGGTGAAAAAAAATGGGTTATAAAATCGTGGGATAAAAGAACAAGACCAGGAGACCTGGTTCTGCCAGACCCAGAATAAATTCCCTTTTATGCCCATATATGGACGAAAGGGGGACGAAATTCAGAGGTCCCTTTTATGCCCATGTATGGACGAAAAGGGGACAAAAAAGGGACAGACTTTTATGCCCATGTATGGACAAAAGGGGGACAAAGCCTCATGTAGGCCGACCCCTTGGGTCTGGCAAAAATAGGATTTTTTTTTTTTAAAGTACTCTGATGTCAACAAGCCTGCATATGTCGTGCCTGCCTGGGCTGGGTAGAATTGGCATATACCTCTTTTCTGACGGGCTAGACTTTTGATGTAAACTATAAAAGGCATTTGCCTTTATTTCTTTAGACAGGAGAGTGAAGACATGCAGCACATACTTCATGGCTCCATCTGGAATGTAACCGGTGACACTGAAACCATATGTTCGGCATATCTAGCCGAACCGAGTTTTCTAAGGAGACTGACCTTAGCTCCCATCCCCACTCGTATGCACGCACGCACGCACGCACGCACGCACGCACGCACGCACGCACGCACAAACGCACGCACGCACGCACGCACGCACGCACGCACGCACACACACACACACACACACACACACACACACACACACACACACACACACACACACACACACACACACACAGTCAATTTTCGACTGTTTGGTAATGATGCAGACTCAGGAATGTTCTGACAAAAGAAAAGAAAAATCCATTCAGTTTTTTCACCTCCAGTTTCACTCAGACAACAATAGGACCCTTTTTATTTCTCTTCTTTTATCAAGCCTGTTTACGGCACACAAGAGTTATGAACCGCGGAGAGACAGTGAAGAGAGGCGTCTCATTAAGGTGTCTCATGCTGCTTGTCGCCGGATTTTATATGCTTGGGATGCAGCACACAAAGGAGCGTTCAAGTCAAATGTTTACAGGATATTTAATTAGCTTGAATTCGCTTCGCCCCGTGTGCTGTGTGAGATATTTTTTGCCTGAGTTAAAGGCAAACTGGTGGCGGCGAACACACATTTTGCCACTGAGGGGTGTGCCGAGGAATAGCAGCTGCATGCTAAGGAGCAGTCTGTCTGTCTGTCTTTCAGTGGTGTAAAGTAACTAAGTACATTTACCGTATTTTTTACTGTATTGGAGTATTTCCATTTGTCAGTACTTTTACTTCTACTCCACTACATCTCAGAGGCAAATATTGTACTTTTACCCCACTACAATTATTTGAAAACTTTAGTTACTAGTTACTTTTCAGATATAAATTATGATATTATAAAATATGCATTAACCACTTCAGCCCTATTTTATACCTAGGCTATTAGAAAATAGCCGATCTACAAGCTCACAACGAGTCGCATCGCGACGCGTTGTGAGCTTGTAGATCTGCTAATTTCAAACATTTTAGTACTTTTACTTTTGGTACTTTAAGTACATTTTGATACAGATACATTTGTACTTTTTACTCAATTACATTTTGAATTCCACCACTGCTGTCTGTCTGTCTGACTGTCTATTATTTCTGGAGAGACTCCTTTGGTGAAATAGTTCAAGGAGACAGACCAGTCTGCCTCTTACAGTACAGTCAAATCCCCATGAAATGGCCTTCAGAGCAATTACGAATCCCTGGGTTTGATGTATTATTACTGCATGAAAATGCAAATATGCAAGACTGTGACATGGCAAACAAATTATCAACATCAGTGTTTCAATGAACAAATGTTTTTTACGTAGAATGACCGATGATGTTGGCAAGGGGAGGGTGAAAAAGGTGTATCTAAATTGCCTACTATCCATGGTTGGAAAAGCAAGGAAAAGCTTTTCACAAAATTGGAAGTGGGCACATATATACGCCGGTATACCACCCTCTTAAAATGTATTTTAAACCAAGGCATTTTTAGAAAGGGAAAGCATCGCTGTGTCCAAACTCCACACACCATACCAGTGGTTCTCAACCTTTTCAGGCTGGGACCCCCGCCAAAATAATCATATTTGAACTGGGACCCCCCAGTTCTATGGTAGTGATTCTCCATTTTTTCATTTCAAGGACCATATATGCATTACTATGCATTAGGTCACAGACCACAATAACTCTGAGAGTGTACAAATGGAATTAAATGGACCCATAAGGGTTCATTTGGTTCAATATTTTACGCTCTCATTGTTACCAATCATTTAGATGGGGGACCCCCCTCAAACCCCCTCAAGGGTTAGGGTTAGGGTTACAAAATGAGGCTTTACAAATAAAATACAACTATCTGTAACTGTGTAGTGTGTTTACAATAATCATAGAGTTTTTTTTTTTGTCAGTAGTCAATATAAACTGCTCACAAAAGTGTTATATATCATTTTTATCTGTGATTAGTCACCTTTACAACGAGGTACAGCCTGTAAGCATCGGGCATTCATGGAATGAGCAACACAGGCAAACGTGTGGGTAGCGCAGAGCAAAAATGTGCCAAAATGGCCTGTTATAGACTTTTCTGCTGACATTCAATGTCGTGACATTCATGACATTCAATGGGCTTCAGGTGTGTGCCAGTCACAGGTGTGTGACTTCCTCACAGGTGAGTGACTGGCACCTGAACATGGGTTCTGCAACTTTGTTTAGTTTGTGTTGATGCTCCAAGCAACAACACTGCCCCCATGGAAAGATGCCACTTTTGTCAGGATAAGGCCCGTGCAACAGGGCAAGTGAAGCTGGTGTTCCGTTATGCAGAGTGTTAGCCCTGGTACCATTTCCAAACTTAGGACTAAGTTCTGAAGTCAACAAGGAAGACAACAACCCAGACCCCTTGTTTCACTGAGGAACCATAGATTTACAGGCAAGATTTGCACAACGGTACCAAAGACAGATGTCAAAGTTGCAGGGCCCATGCTCAGGTGCCAGTCACACACCTTTGACTGGCACACACCTGCCTGCAAATGGTACCAGGGCTGACATCAAATAATGCGTAATCTGCGTAACGGAACACCAGCTTCACTTGCCTTATTGCACAGGCCTTATCCTGAAGGGACAAACGTGGCATCTTTCTATGGGGGCAGTGTTGCTGCTTGGAGCATACACAAACTCAACAAAGTTGCAGAACCCATGTTGCAGAACGCAAAGTTGCAGAACCCACCTCTCAGCAGGTGTGTGCTGGCAGGTCGCTCAAAACAAGAGCGATTACCAGCAAAAGCATATTGGGTGATTTTGGCACATTTTTGCTCGGCGCTACCCACACGTTTGCCTGTGTTGCTCATTCCATGAATGCCCGATGCTTACAAGCTGTACCTCGTTGTAAAGGTGACTAATCACCGATAAAAATGATATATAACACTTTACTGATTGGTATTAGTAAAGGGGAGATATAATGGCCCAAATTCAAGTTTCCTTACATTTTGTAAGCAGTTTTACATGTTTTACCATCTACAATCTTACAGCTCTAGATCTGTTATTTTCACAAAATACAAACTAGCTAAACTAGCAAACTCACAAAACAAAATAAAACCAACAGAAAGTCAAAAGGAAACAAACATAAAAAACAAATGAAAAACTCAAAGCCATAATAAATAACCTTGCCTCTGGCTGAGTTGCTTCCCCTCTTGGCAGTGGGTTTGGGGGCGGTTACCGGAGCTCTTGTGCACGGAGAACACAATTACCAGTGAGGAGCAAAGAACAGAAAGGTTTATAGACGGCACATCTGGGGAGTTAGAGGATGCTAATTAAAGCAACCTGCCAACTAACCATGCATTTTGCAAAGCATCACTCTTCATTATGCAGAAGGTTGCTTCATGGCGGTGGGCTGCCAGCCACAATATGCAACACGCACTTCACCAGCGCCTGCTGCAACCAATGCTACGGAAATTCAGACAGTGACCTTGCGTTGAAAACGTAATGCAATAAGCTGCTAACATCCCTTAATGTTTCATTTCATCACTGTCCGGCAGAAATCTTGTATCTCCATTTTTTTTTTGATGCAACAGTCATACAACAGTGTCACACAAAAGTAACAGAGCTTATAGAAACACATTTTTAAAAATGGAAGTGAAAGCGATTAAGTCAGTCACAGTTTTTATTTTTTTCTCCAATTTTCTGAAAAGTAACTGTTTTGGACATACAAGGGTTCCACCCGACAACGTCGATTTGATTAACAACTTTCTCGTCTGTTAAAGCACTCTCTGCTTTCCTTATACGCACGTCAGGCAGTATTAACTATTGTCTCTGTCGGGTGTCCCAAACCGTGACTTTTCAGGATTCAAATTCAAAAATAGCAAAAGTAACGGCTTCGAGCTTGCAGATCTGCTGCTTTTGATGCTTTTGTGTGACGCTGTCGTATGATCAATTAGGGCGTTAATTTGCAAAAAATCACAGCCAATAGAGTCAGCCAATCACAGTACAGCTAGGGGTGTACTAATGTAGAGGGGTGTGCTATTATGGGCCAATCACAGTTCAGCGAAGGGTGTACTAATGAGGTGTCCCAACCCCACTTATAGGGGCGGCTACACCGCCCAGAAATCACACCCAGTGTGAAGTGGGCGTTGTGGTCATCACAGAGATGGAAGCTCACTTACTTACTCACGTTTTTTTGAAGTGCATAGTCCTATTTATAGATTATTAATTTCATCATGTGTCTCGCTAGCCAATCACAGTACAGCTAGGGGTGTACTAATGTAGAGGGGTGTACTATTATGGGGCAATCACAGTGCAGCAAAGGGTGTACTAATGAGGTGTCCCAAACCCACTTATAAGGGCGGCTACACCGCCCAAAAACATGACAAGTTAGAATATGGAGATAAGAGGTCTCTGCCCCGACAGCGACACTATGTTAGTATAGATGTTGGGTCAGAGAGACCCCAGAGGAGATGGTCCTCTGAAGGTTCCCCCTCATCTACTGAGCTTGTCGCGGGGGGAGGGGACGACGACGACGCCCGGAGCAACACTTTGACTGACGGCAATACAGATTGTGTGAAGCATTCCTCAGTGACAGCTCCATGCTCTCTGAAAGGTCACCACCTCTCCCCAGTGTGTGTGTGTGGGTGTGCGTGTGTTGTTTGGGGTGGGATGAGAAAGAGACAGAAAGCACTCAAGTGACCCAAACTGAACTGAAATGAACTGAGCTCCGACAAGCTTGTTCCTCGTGTGGATGGATGAAGCCATGAATGCAGTGGTTCTCAAAGTGGTGTCCGGGGACCCCCCTCGAGGGGTCCTCGAGGGCGTTCCAGGGGGTTCCCCGGTTAAATGAATTAAAATAGCATAAAAATGTGTTAACTTGAACCCTATATACATCGGATATTTGAAAATAACCGGTCTACAAGCTGTTGTAGAGCTTGTGGATCTGCTATTTTCAGATTTTTTTTTAATATTGTTGAGAGATTTTGAAAACGCAAATCTTGTGTTGAGGTCCCTGGCACAAAATATTTTTTATATTTCCGCGGCCAAATGCATAATAATTGAAAACGTTTGAGAACCACCAGAGCTGTAATGAAACTGGACAAATATAATCTTGCAAATGCTTAAAGGACCACACTGCCATCAGTGCATGACTTACAGCTTCAGCCGAACTGTATATTGTACACAAACATTTAGTTGATTGCTTTAGTTTTACATTTGCATACAGAATGTTTATATTTTCCCTTTTCTCCAGGGATTATTTTCAGCTAGAATGTTCAAATCAGCACTTGCGATAAAATGCAACAACTGTATTGAGAATGAAAGTGGTCTGCAGATAGTTGTGAGTACGTAATGAGTCATAGTCAATGTACTAAACATTCCAGACATGATCCCTTCCATGTGCCTACTTGAATCACATTTACATCAGAGGGACACTTCCAGAAACCTTTCACCAGTTCTTCAGGGAAGGAAATATTTAGCAAACCACGGGGCCAAATGCAAGGAGCATAGACACCCAAATCCTGGGTCATCTCTGACTCATGGCAGGGAGCTACTGTATACGGGCCCTTTGAGAAGCTGCTCCAACTAAGTGGATGAATGAATTCAGGCCGTGACCCCCCAAAATAATCGTATTTGAACTGGGGACCCCTCACCCTGATAAGCACTTGGAATGTAGGAGTTGAGGCATTCAATTTTGTTTGACTCGGTTCCACAGATAAACAGTTTTTATAGTATATAGTTTGTTGTTTACTTTTGATGCAGTAATGGTCTTTTTCCTTTCCTTCTTTTTTTTTCTTTTTGGTATTAAAATGGTCTTAAAAGTCCTTAAATTGTCACTTCACTGTCCTCTGGGGACCCCCCCCCCCCCTCACTTCACTCCTCTGGGGACCCCCCCCCCCCCCCCTCACATTGTATGCTTTGCCTGTATGACGTAAACTAGGTAACGAAGATAATATGAATAGATAAATACAGTACTGTAGATACAGACACATGCGGTGGTTGCTCACCAACACTGCTGCATGTGCCGCATACTGTATGAGGTTAACGAGTGCAACAAAACAGGTGTGCCCTCGTACTGTACAGTATGTACCTTTACCTCAGTGAGAAA
The DNA here is from genome assembly GCF_963454915.1 of Gymnoscopelus microlampas. NCBI lineage: Eukaryota > Metazoa > Chordata > Actinopteri > Myctophiformes > Myctophidae > Gymnoscopelus > Gymnoscopelus microlampas. Next base: position 43,918,659 of record NC_139949.1, on the reverse strand, counting down.
GAGCGGCTAAAAGAAAATGGGACACAAACTACTGAGCAAGTAAAGTTTTTTTTTTTCTCCTTTCTTTCTTTCTTTTTTTCGGTGTGGTTTTAAAATCACAGAATCAATTGAGTTTTTCACAGGCAGCATGTTTCCAGCGCTCACACCCACGCACTATTAAGGTAGATCTGCCTTGGCTCTTCAAACGCCTCGTCGCCCCGCTTGAAGCCTTTCTGAGGCGGCGCCGAGCTTCTGTTTCCATACAGTCGCTCCGGCACATCAAAGTGCAGTCGGGTTCCGAGAGAGAGAGAGAGAGAGAGAGAGAGAGGGGGGGGGGGGGGGGGGGGGTGAAAGAGGGGGAGAGAATGAGACAGAGATATGTGCACATGTCCGCATGCACGCACACACACACACACACACACACACACACACACTTAACAGCGCGGCAAAACTTTACTTTGCTGCATAGAAGCGAGTCACAGCTTCCCCGGTAGCGTAGAAAGTAATTTTACACTGTCAGAGTTCAATTATCAATACGTTATATAGATGTCCATAAGGAACACAGCGGTAACTGAGAGAGACAGCCGGACGAAAGAGAGAGAGAGAGAGAGAGAGAGAGAGAGAGAGAGAGACAAACAGAAAGAGAGACATTCTAACTTCACTAACTGTCTCTAGTGATTAAATACAAAGACACAGTGGAACCAAAACTGGTTCTTCAGAGTGTTGCCATTTAAGAACCATTTTTGGCTCCAGAAAGAATCTTTCAGACTAAGGTTCTAGAGAACCGTTTATTTTAATGGTTCTATGAAGAACCCTTAACCACTTATACCCTATATAAGTCATAGACTTCGAAGGGTCTATACTTGGCCTGCCCCCCCCCCCCCTCTAGAGCAGATCTCTTCATTGAAAATAGCAGATCTACTATCTCTGTGAGCTTGTAGATCTGCAATTAAGACAGGCCCAAAATTAGGATGATATACTGTAGGTTTTACGTGGGTAAAGTTGCCTCAAATAACCATAAAAAAATAGTTTGTTGACGTTGACAAAAAGAAAACGGTTCTCTAGAAGGAATGTTAGGAACCATTTACTAAATAAAATGCTACTTTAGTAGGTAATGGTACTTTGTGCAAATATTATTATTGAAAAAAACATTTAAGAACCATTATTTTCTGTGTGTGTGTGTGTGTGTGTGTGTGTGTGTGTGTGTGTGTGTGTGTGTGTGTGTGTGTGTGTGTGTGTGTGTGTGTGCGTGCGTGTGTGTGTGTGTGTGTGGCTGTAAGATGGAGGCGTGTGGTTTTCTTTGCATCACTCTGAACCTCTCTGTCAAGCTCTTTCCATCTCTCCTCAATATCAGTCCGCCCCTCTCTCTCTCTCTTCTCCCCTCTCCCTCTCTCTCTCCCCATCTTTTTCCCTCCATTATCTCTTCCTCCCTCTCTCTCTCTGGGTCCTATGATGGCTCAGTTGCATCCGTTATTTCCAGACAGAGAGTGATGTGGGAGATCATTTCCAGTGCACCAGTGGGGTGTGGGTGGGGCGGTTCGTAACCCAGCAGGACGTGACAGGGGAGGCGGTCCACGGGGACGCTGTTGTTATGACACAGCTTCTGTTCAACTGACACATCACGTGACCGGGCCCATAGGCTCTGTGCATACTGTAACTGTAGTCCCAGGTGGCATATACCCGTTTCCTGTTCCAGTTCATTTTTCCCATTGCTTTGTTTTATTGGCTCAGCAGCAGCAGCAGCAGCAGAAGATTTGAACTGGAAACACAACGTTGTGAAGGTTGTAATACGTGTAAAACTGCATGGGAAAATGAACTGGAACAGGACACATGCATGCCACCTTCTGAAAGCCTGGGACTTGTCACAATGAGAGTCAAGAGGGTGTAATAGGACCCCAAATGCAGGACAGGAGGCAAACCAGAGTTCAACCGTTTATTGACACGACGACAATATAAAATATTTGGCCCTGACAAGTATAGTAATACAAGACATGCGCACAAGCACGTGCACGTGCACGTGCACGTGCACACACGCACGTGCACACACGCACGTGCACGTGCACACACGCACGTGCACACACGCACGTGCACACACGCACGTGCACACGCACACGCACACACACACACACACACACACACACACACACACACACACACACACACATTCTCTCTCTCTCTCTCTATCTATCTCTCTCTCTCTCTCTCTCTGGCATGGCTACTTGATGCAGATCCAAAAGCACTTGGCTGCAGGATGCTGAGTTGGTCTGGCAGTAACCCACAGGGCCTGGGGGGTGGGGGGTGGGGGGAAAGGGGGCAGCCTTTAATTCCAGCACACTCAATAGCAATCACATTAGACCTCTAAATTGCTTCTCTGCTTCCACTCTCTGTCTCTCACATGGTACCATCCTCACCTCTCTCTCTCCATATCTATCTATCTATCTATCTATCTGTCTGTCTGTCTGTCTGTCTGTATGTCTGTCAAATAATTTGCCCTCACAAATATAGTATTAGTAATACAAGACATGCGCACGCACGCACGCATACACACACACACACACACACACACACACACACACACACACACACACACACACACACACACACCGTCACACGCACACACACCGTCCGTCCTTCCGTCCGTCCGTCCGTCTACGAAACTGGTTCTCAACATTGGGTCCGCGGTCCACCAGGGCTCCAAATAGACCCTCTATGGGTCTGTAGCTCTGAGATTGTACAAATGGACCCGTAATACGTGTACAGAGTTAAAAAAAAAAAAAAAACACTGAGGATTTTACTGTACAGATTGGGGTCCCAGAGATAATATATATATATATATATATATATATATATATATATATATATATATATATATATATATATATATATATATATATTGTATCGGAAGGTTGAGAATCACTGATCTGTCTGTCTGTCTGTCTGTCTGTCTGTCTGTCGTCCTACACGATAATAACGTGGATGATGTGATATGATATTATGTTATATTATTACCCACATCTCTACTACTGCCTGCCTCATCTCATTTCCCCATCGTCTCTCTGGCATTCCGTCTACTGCGTGTCTCGATGCTCACATGGAGGCTCCTTTCCATCCGTTAAGCACTCACCCCATCATCGGCCCATTAGTAGCTGCTGGATGTACATTAGAGGAGTCTCTGGGGAAGGCCTATCACTTCCACCAGGGCCAGAGAGCTCACCACCAGCATACACACCCTGCTGGGAGCTATATAGGCCTCCAGGCAACACGCCTTGTTAGGTGTGTCTCAAGCTCCAGTGATTAGCAATTACTCCGTCCTGCCAAAGTTCTCATGGATGAATGATGGAGTCAGCATGCCCCATGCACCCCACCCCAGAGCTGCTCAAACATTTTAATTTCAAGGACCCCCAATTTTTCAGATCAAGGACCTTCTTAGCTGAGAGAGATGAAGCATACTACATATTGTATAAAATTGGAAATCTATACAAGATACATTTACTGCATATATTATGCATATGCAAATGTGTTGAGGTGGGTATCCCCAATGAGGTAATTCATCACAACAACAGAGGATCATAGGGGCCGCAGAGAGAGAAATAACAACTTTATACCAAAGGAACATAATTTAATATACAGAGTACTGACTTCTGCACAAAAAAAACTCTCTGCTCCCACTCATCTATTATATCCGTTCATACCATTAGAGATGTGCTTACAAAGGCTAATTTCTAGCGGTGTAGACTATAAAGTAGTTCTAGAGTTCCAGCCAAGTTGATTTTGGAACAACTTTTGTAGGCGAAAATAGGCGATCAGGTCGTTTATTTTCGGCGTGCAACACGGCGCGCAAACCAAGCATAAACCGGGTCATTAGCGCGGTCAGAACACGAGCGCGGGCGCTCTCTCTCCGTCCTCCCCACCATCCTAACTCTGGGTTCTTCTTGCTCAGCATCTCTGTGCCCTCGGCCTCCCGCCCACGGCCCTGCGTGACCCGGTGACCTCTGACCGCCGCAGCCTGGCACCCGCCACGCGGCATCACGCGGGTGATGGATTTGTTTTCAACTGACTCCGTGACACCCCCACCCCATGCACCCCCCTTCTCGCCCGCCGCCCCCCCTCCCCCTCCCAGCGATGTACATGATCACCGCTGCCAGAGGACTGTAGATGACATTTAACCTCTCTCTCTCTCTCTCTCTCTCTCTCTCATCAACCTCCTCGCAACCTCCTGCTTGTTCTCTCACACTCCCCCCTGTCTCCCTCGCTCATTGTCTCTCTCAATCACTCTCCCATTTTATCTCCCTCGCTAGTTCTCGCTCTCCCTCTCCTTTCCACCCTCTCTTTCCCTCTCTCGCTCTCTCTGCCCTACGGCTCTCTCCGTAGTCTCCAAGGACTCTGGCTGACCTTTCCACTCTCCATCACTTATTTACCCTGCTGATATGAGAGAGAGAGAGAGAGAGAGAGAGAGAGAGAGAGAGAGAGAGAGAGAGAGAGAGAGAGAGAGAGAGAGAGAGAGAGAGAGAGAGAGAGTTGTGCTGTGCTGTGCTGTGCTGTGCTGTGCTGTGTTGTGTTGTGTTGTGTTGTGTTGTGTTGTGTTGTGTTGTGTTGTGTTGTGTTGTGTTGTGTTGTGTTGTGTTGTGTTGTGTTGTGTTGTGTTGTGTTGTGTTGTGTTGTGTTGTGTTGTGTTGTGTTGTGTTGTGTTGTGTTGTGTTGTGTTGTGTTGTGTTGTGTTGTGTTGTGTTGTGTTTATTAGCTGGGGATAAGTTGAAAAGGCCTTTTTGGCAGCGTGTGTCATTGATCAGTGTCAGCCCGGGCGCTGGGACTCCTGCCACCCCGGACAGATCAAGACTGCCATCATCGGCTCGGCTGACGTGGAGCATACATAACAAATGGCTTTTTCACTGAAGGCCCGGTGCTGCTGAGCGTATTACCCTGATGTCCATAAACTCATGAGCATTTATCGGCTTTTTACGTGTGATAGACAGATGGCACGCTGACACCTCCCTCTGTGACTCGACCTGGGTAATGATGCAGAGAGAGGGATTAATGGGGGGTGGCAGAGCGAATGGATGGATGGATGGATAGATAGATAGATAGATAGATGGGTAGATGGGTAGATGGGTAGATGGGTAGATGGAGAGATGGAGAGATGGAGAGATGGATAGATGGATAGATGGATAGATGGATAGATAGAGAGATAGATAGATAGATGGGTAGATAGATAGATAGATAGATAGATAGATAGATAGATAGATAGATAGATAGATAGATAGATAGATAGATAGATAGATAGATAGATAGATAGATAGATAGATCTACAGCAACTCTTTGCTGCATGTTTCATAGTCCAATCACCCATAGCGGAGCACTGTGGAGTTTATAATTAATTATAATTAAAAAATAATAATTTGCAGTTTAGAACAAATAAACCTATACAGGTGCATACATTGCAAGCCATCACAGCATGAGTAATCTCTCAAGATCTACAAGCTCTACAAGATCTACAAGCTCACAAGCTCTACAAGATCTACAAGCTCACAACGCGTCGCGACGCGTTGCCGATCTACAATGTTGCCGATCTACAATGCGACGCTTGTAGATCGGCTATACAGATTCTGCTAAGGAAAAAGGAGAACATTTTCCCCCCTTTTCATTTTACCGAGTGGGTTCCCAGATTGCAGCATGAGGTAATGTGTAAAAATGTTATTATACGAACACACTGAACATAGAGTAGGCCATAACATAAATATGATAGGTATACGGCATCACATAAAAGCAAGGCTAAAGAGGCATTGATTTAGAGGTGCACAGCAATGTTTTGCCAGCTTATTCTTCACAGGCAGCGCATTCCACAGCCCTGGGGCCCTGAAGGCAAAACTGACCTTTAGTCGTAAATTGGAAGCCTGAGGAATTGAGGCTGGTTTTAGAAGGTTTGCCAAGATGTGCTTGTGAATTGGTGAATTGTTATTATTTATGTTGGCTGTGGTGGTTCTGATTAGGGTAATTTTCTTTGATGAGTGAGTTTCATCCGACCTCAATGGAATCTAATTTGTAAATCCCTCTATCCCCTCTGAATAAGAAATTATGTTTCATGGGTTTATTCAAATAATGCCCTGTCTCGATTTCTACGCCTCTATCCCTCATCTTACCTGTTGTCTCCAATTTCATGTGCTGGCACTTCTTCTCTCACGGGATAATTACACGTTATTATTCAAGGATGAACAGGAATTCCGACCGAATGCTTCTCGGTGCGTATCGCTTGACAGCAGAGTTGCAACGTTTCACTGATCAAAGACGGAAAACAAAAACAAAAACATAAACCTTGCAATTGCCTGAAAGGCCGCCTCCACGCCGTGATGCGAGAGTAATCTCTGTTGAAAATGTCATCTGCCAGCCCGTTATGACTGTTCCCCCCCTCCCCTCTTCATATTAATCTTTTGGTGAACTTTTCTGACAAAGAGGCCATTGTTTATTGGATTTAGAGCGCAGCGGCAATGCAGTGGAAATACAAAAACGGTTGAGGATAATTGTTTTTGAGACGTTCTTATATTCAGTTTTACATTCGCTGTTGATGGATTGTATTTACTATATCATCTCTGTTGGGTGGAAACATTATGTCCAAAACTAATCATTTTTAGCATTCAAACTCAAAAACAGCAAAAGTAGCAGATCGACAAGCTTGCAGATCTACTACTTTTGATACTTTTGTGTGACGCTGTTAGTATGATCAAGTAGGGGCATTCATTTACGGGGAAAAAAACGCAAAAGGTTAGAATATGGGGATAAGAGGTTTTTGCCCGACAGCAACGATATATATATTCACACAAATTTGCAATACTGGTACACTTACTGACAGTAAAGCACATCAAGGAGAGAGCTTCAGGTGATATTGTGTGTTCAAGAGTGTGTGATTGCTATGGCTTTATGTGTGCATGTGCATGTGTGTGTGTGTGTGTGTGTGTGTGTGTGTGTGTGTGTGTGTGTGTGTGTGTGTGTGTGTGTGTGTGTGTGTGTGTGTGCTGATGGGATGTACATATATGCATCCATCCACAAGTACATAATGTGTACTGAAGCGTGTAGCTTACCGGCACAATTATACGGACAGACCTACTACTTCCACATTGCGTTTCAGTCTCTCTCACTCGCTCTCGCTCTCTCTCACACACACACGCATGCGCGCGCACGCACACCATTCCCACTCTGTTTGTTGTTGGGAGAATAGAAAGCTAATTACAAAGGAACACAGTCCCAATTAGGTAAACAGTGATTTGTGGGCTGGTATAGTGTAACGCGATTGTGCAACGGAGCTTTCGTTTCGCACATCGCTCTCTCCTCTAATTGGCTCTTCAGACAACAGGAAATTAAGATGGTCAAGGCTGTAAGAACTACTGCTGCCGTACAGGAAGTTCCGGTAGGCTGGTGGGTAGCCCTGTACTCACAGTTAAGACACTTTGGGCAGCAGTTCTTTTCCAGGCTTTATCTCCTGGTGAGACTGAGATAAAACAGGGCACGTGGTTAGCTTCCTACACTGCAGGTTCAGACCATTAGCACTGGGAAATGGAGAGAGAGAGAGAGAGAGAGAGAGAGAGAGAGAGAGAGAGAGAGAGAGAGAGAGAGAGAGAGAGAGAGAGAGAGAGAGAGAGAGAGAGAGAAGAGACTAATCCTAACCCTAACCTCACACAAATATGCCTGAACCTAACCTTAATCCTAACCCTAACCTCACAAAAACTATGCGGAGAGAGAGAGAGATAAAAAGGTCATTATACCCACAGTGGGATTCAATGATGGCGGGTAACAGTTTATAATCAAGCGTTGCTACCAAAGCCACCGAGGCAGCTGTACAAATTCTTGATTTGAGTATAGTATTTGAAGCTACACCGCATGCTTTTTAGTGAAAATGACAGAGTGGCGATAACTTGCCGCATCTGTGAGAATGTGTTGACACCGTACAATCCTCAGTGTTGCTTTACCTCAGAGACCAAACGGACCCTTACGTCCTCTAGCCTATACAGTGATGATCAAACTGGACAGGAGCTCAGCTCAGCAGCCAGGCTCCGTTGGGCAGCACTGATATGAAGAGAGGGGAGTGAGAGAGCAGGACTCCGGCGGGACACACTATCACACTGTCAGGTTTATTCAGGCTTGTTCGGCCCAGTCAATAACCCTCAGTGGTGGAAGAAGTACTCAGACATTTTACTTCAGTAAAAGTAGCAATACCACAATATAAAAATACTCTGTTACAAGTAAAAGGCCTGTGCTCAAAATGTTACTTGAGTAAAAGTACCAAAGTATTGGCATCAAAATATACTTAAAGTACCAAAAGTGAAAGTACTAAAATGTTTGAAAATAGCGGATCTACAAGCTCACAACGCGTCGCGATGCGTTGTGAGCTTGTAGATCTGCTATTTTCAAATAGCCTATGTATAAAATAGGGCTAAAGTGGTTAATGTATGTTTTATAATATAATGATTTATATCGGAAAAGTAACTAGTAACTAGTATAAGTTTTCAAATAATTGTAGTGGAGTAAAGGTACAATATTTGCCTCTGAGATGTAGTGGAGTAGAAGCAAAAGTATTGAAAATAGTAAATACTCCAGTAAAGTAAAAATACCTCAAAATTGTACTTAAGTAGAGTACTTGAGTAAATGTACTTAGTTACTTTCCACCACTGATAACCCTGATTGAACCCCCCCCCCCCCCCCCCCACCACCACCACACACACACATGCACATGCAAACACACACACTTACGCAGACACACACTACAATACACATCCTTATGCGCAAGACATTTAACAAAGCAATTTAGTTTCTGATTCCAGGGCATAACGGTCGTTTTCCTGTTCTGGTTCAGTTTCCCATAGCTTTGATTGGCTCGGCAGTAGAGTTGAACTGGAAACACATGACGCCTTTGTATGCCATCTTCCTGAAACCCAGGACTACGGCTATGCACAGAACGTATTCATTATGGTTTCTTATATACAGTATGTGCTGGTCATTGAACCAGGGTACTGTCTGACAAATGGCCTGAGTAGTATTCGCACACACGCACGCACGCACGGAAACATACAACAGCAAAAGTGGTGTTCCTATTTCCTCTGTTTATCTCTGTTACTGGCTCATCATTTCTGCTTGTGTTAGGCGTACATTCAGCGCTGGTGATATAAATTATTTAGCATCACGAAAAGGCCTTGAAATCTTATTGTCATAAGAAAATGCTGTTTGGTTGGTCGGTCTCTGATGCGTTGATTCAGACAATTTCACAGTTTTATTGGAAGTTGTCATAAAGGGATAGTTCACCCAAAAACTTTTTTTTTTCCTATCGATTAGTCACCCCATGGAGACTTGAATTCATGGATATTCTTTTGTTTTTGTCGCATTCCTAAGCCAATAATTTGATGACCAGCGGACTGGTAGGAGACACAAAGGAGACTCTTATGTGTCTCCTACCGGAACCGCTGCCGGTCATTGGCTTAGGAATGCGACAAAAACAAAAGAATATCCATGAATTCAAGTCTCCATGGGGTGACAAATAGATAGGGAAAAAAAGTCAATTTGGCGTTGAACTATCTCTTTAATGAGACACCCAATTCATTCACTCAAAGTGATTAATTCACTCAAAGTGAATGAATTAAGGCGTACCAAAAGTGGGTTGGAAGCTGCTCTGTCCCTATCGGGGGGTCACAGGGTGCCTTGGCATCGTACACCGACCCGACCATTTTCTTTCTTGTCTGGAAGTAAAGCCCAAAAAGCCCAATAACCCATTCAAGCCGGGAACGCATATTGTGTAATTTTAATTTTTTGAGTGGTGCCAACCACTCCTACATTTGACCGTGTGTGTGTGTGTGTGTGTGTGTGTGTCTCTCCGTCCGTATGTTTGCGGAACATGTTTGTGTCTGGCCTCAACAGCTGCAGCTGATTGCAACACAAAGATGCAACCAACACTAATTAAACACAAACAGGAGTGCAACACATGCGCATAATGAACTCATCAAAGGCACCACTCACTTCACACTGGGTGTGATTTTTAGCTCTAACCATTATTTTATACTTCGGGCTATTCAAAAATAGCAGATCTACTAGCTCATAGCGCGGCACTTGTAGATCTGCTATTTATTTATTTTTTAATCTTGAAAATGTGTGCAGATCATTGAATATGTATATTTTTTAAAGCGAACATTTTTAACTAAAATCTTTGCTTCTGGGGATTCTACAAATGTCTTATAAATTCAAACATTAAAAAAAAAAAAAAACGTATGTTGCTATAATATCAGATCTACAAGCTCATAGCGTGCTATGAGCTTGTATATCTGATATTTTTTAATAGCCAAAGAAATCTAAAATGACACAGCTGCGTTCCCGGATTGAATGGGTTAAGTTCAACAACAAAAATCATTTCAAACGGCAAGAGTTCCCATCGGGGCAGGCGAGCTAATAGCACACAGAGCGCTGGAGGCTGCTATCAGCCAGCAGACGCTCAAACAACATGAGACAGACGGACTGGGAATGAGGGGGTGGAGCTGGAGGGGTTGGTGGTCAAACGGGTTTCTGAAATAAGTCTGTTGCTATACGAGAAAAAAAAGGCAAGCATCATGGCTACTGATCCAAGAATCTGTGGAACTAGCTAATGCTTTAAATACATGTCATTGTAATCCTCGCAAGCAGTTTTCCCCCCCGTAAATTAACGCCTTACTTGATCATACTACGGCGTCACACAAAAGCATCAAAAGTAGCAGATCTACAAGCTCGAAACGCGCCGCGAAGCGACGAGTTTTGAGCTTGAAGATCTGCTACTTTCGCATTTTGGGAATTTGAATCCTGAAAAGTAACAGTTTTTGGCTCGTTGAGAGGGTTACAAATGGGCCCTTACAGGTCTGCAACTGTGATAGTGTAGTGTGAATTTTGACAGATTTTTTACTTCAGTAAAAGTACAGATGTGACATTCCAGTTATAGAGTTATAAAGAGCCTGCCAAAGGCGAATCAGCGAATTGTCCATGCATTGTCATGGACAAAAGGGGGGATTTGCCACCATGTGAAATGGTGCCAGTTGCGAATTGGCCTCTTTTCACACTGGGCAAATCAGGCACGACAAAGGGGGCAAAAAAACTTTACAGGTAAAGATCAGGAAAAGTGAAGAAATCATGTCGGAATCACAATATATAGAATATTCTGTTACAAGCAAAAGTACTGTATTCAAAATGTTGCATGAAATTTGAATGGCCTGTAGATCTGATATTTTCGGAAAAGATTTTAGATCATTAATAATTAATCAAAGTATTCATCTAAATCTTCAAAGTAGGCTAACTAGTAAAAGCTGTCAAATTAATGTAGAGGAGTAAAAAGTTCAAACTTATGCCAATATGTTTGTAAATGTACTGTATACAGTACCGTTGCCGTTTATCTGTACTTCCTAATCAGCAGTAGGAACAGCCGATCTGTCAGACACACGTCTGTGATTGATTAAGCCAGAGTCATGCAACCAAAACGACAGAATCTTCTACAAACGGAGATCATCATCATTCCTCCTGCTGTCAACACTAACACTTCTAGATACTGCAGATAATACTAATCTCTGTTGTGATAAAGTGGCACAAGTAAATGGTAAATGGTGCATTCATATAACGCCTTTATGCAAAGTGCTTTATAATGTGCATTAATTACATTCACCCATACACACACACACACACACACACACAATAAAAGTAAAAAAAAACAAATACCGCATTTAGTTTGATGTTATTTCAGTCTGCCGCGGCCAGAGACTGGAATGCCATAATCCGCTTATAAAGACTCTGTTTTGAACATCATGTCGAACAAAATGTTGCTCTCTGTCAGACACCGAATGGTTGACCCTTTTATTATTCATTTATTTTCTTCTTGTACTGTGGTTTATAAACTTGTTTTATTGTTTGCATTGTTAGTTTGCAATTTAATGTTTCATTTCATTTGCTTTTAACAAAGGCCTACATTATGAACAGTTTTCCACTAAAGTTTGAAAATATATATTGTCGTTATCAGCATAAACGTAATAATGACATTATTATATTGTACAGTAAGTAATAAGGCCATCGCCACTTGGAGAAGAAAAAGTATTTCACTCTCTGCTCATGCCATGATGTCCAGACAGTGGTCATTCTGCTCAGCTACTCACTCAGCCAACAGTAAAGGGACATTCCACATGGACCGTGTCAACGGCCAAACAGGGACATGAGTTACATGAACAGCTTTGGTCACGGAAATTGAATTGGGACTTCTGGCAATACACCGTTAATGCTTTTGGTTAGCGAGCAATTACGCTGCAGCGCTGTTGGCAAAAACACTGATCATCATAATGGTGTGTGTGTGTGTGTGTGTGTGTGTGTGTGTGTGTGTGTGTGTGTGTGTGTGTGTGTGTGTGTGTGTGTGTGTGTGTGTGTGTGTGTGTGTGCTTTTATATGCACTGGTTATTACCCATAGTGCTGATAATCAACACAGTAATCATCATCATGTTTGCATATGTACATGCATAATTGTACGCTACTGGCAATACAACTGATAAATATTGCTATAAACATCATCATCGTGTGTGTGTGTGTGCGTGTGCGTGTGCGTGTGCGTGTGCGTGTGTGTGTGCGTGTGCGTGTGCGTGAGCAGTCTGCTTACCAGCTCCCCTGCAGTTGCAAAGTATACAACGTCTCTGTCGGGTGGAAACCTCATATGTACAAAACTGTTACTTTTCAGGATTCAAATTTAAAAATATCAAAAGTTCCAGATCGGCAAGTTCAAAACGCGTCGCTTTGCGCCGCGTTTAGAGCTTGCAGATCTGCTACTTTTGATGCTTTTGTGTGACACTGCTGCAGAATGATCAAGTTAATTTACGAAGAAAAAAAAAACACATAAAGTTAGAATATGGAGATAGGAGGTTTCTGTCCCGACAGCAACGATGACAGAATTGCACAGAGGGGTAGACCACACCGCACATCACAGCAGCACAGAGCCAGATGTTTAACGGCACACAAAGACACCATGCACGTTGTGAGGACAGGCCCAGACCAACAAACGAGGAGGCAGGAATACCGTTCAAATGAGTTTATTTGGGGGATAATGTTCAGGTTGGGGCTTTGTAACATTCAAAATGAGACATAAATTCTTCCCGCTGGGGGCACGCTAGCCGGTTGAGTGTCTAAACGAAAGTACCGGAACTTGGCGGAAGTACGGCCCAAGGAAATTACGTTACGAGTGTTGTGATTGGTCGAAAAGATTGTTCCCGGAGGTAATACGAACGACGGAAGCCCCACCCCTATAGATACTCTCTGCGTTAGGTCTTCACCAGGCTTTTCTCCTCGGAGTCTCGAGATGTGAAGTCTGGGAACGAGGCTACACTCGGGGCAAAGCCAAGCAAAACAAAACAAGTAGTAGCGTTCAGTCGCTCTCCTATATTACCTACAAAGGAGACAGAAACAACAGTGTCAGGTATAGTATCTACTGTCTAACCACAGTGAAAGTGCGATAGAGAGTAGGTGGAGTGTGTATTCACTTACCGCCCGATGGAAGTGTTCCTCCAGCAAAGGAGAGCCAGACAGAGTGAGCAGCTTGCATTAGTCAAACGCTTGATCAGAACCAATCCAGCGTAGCTGTCTCCAGCTTGTCAGTCAGCACGCAGGTGTCATTACATCAAGCTGATTGAAAATAAAAGAGACTCCACAATGGAAAAATCAACCCACTCCCACTCCCCAAACGGCATCGTGACTACTTGAGACAAATATGACCAAACATCAAACATTTGACGTGTCCGTACCGGGCACTTCCGCACAAAAACAGTTTAAAACGACGAAGGCGCGCCGTCTAAAGCGAACTTCAGCCACGAGAGGCACCGCCGAGCGAGCCGATAGGGACAGAATCGTAACTTGTATCCCCCCTAGTCAACATGTGCCGTCGCGGGTAACTAACCCCTTCCTGTAACTAACCCTTCCAGTCAAACGTTTGACGTTTGGCAAAATCAGTCCCAAGAAGTCACCCGTTTGCCGTCTTGGGAGTGAGACAGTGGTTGGAGGCATATTTTCGGGCTGCCCTGGTGTCTGTCTGTGTGTCCGTGTGACCGTCGACCTGTCCATACATCCGTACGTCTTTCCCTCCCGTCCTTCCCATTCTTGTGAACAGGATATCTCAAGAACGCCTTGAGGGAATTTCTTCACATTTGGAACAAACGGTCACTTGGTCTCAAGGATGTACTGATTAGAATGTAGTCAAGGTCAAAGTAGTGTTGATTGACAGCAAATTTGTATTCAGTTTTTGTCATAGTCTTTTGAATCAAATACCATTTAGTTTTAGTCATATTTTAGTCATCTGAGATGTTTTACTGTTAGTCTAGTTTTAGTTGAATATATGATATATATAGTCGACTAAATCTACAGTTGATTTAGTCAACTAAAATGTATTTTGGCGGTGCCTTGATGACGTCGTAATGGCTGATTTTACACTTGGTTGCATGCTGAAAATAGCCGATCTTCAAGCTCACAACGCGTTGCAAAACCAACACTGGGTCAAAGGTCCTCCAATTGGGACCTCACAAAATACAGTACATTCATTAAATTCCTTCAAAGTCCTCAGTACACATGCTATATCATGAGTCTGGAGGAACATGGATGTACATTGCCACCGGTTGGCGGAGGCACACAACCACGATGCGGTACTTGTATATTATGTATTTATTTAGCTTTCATTTGACAGACTTTTCTTCAAAGGAGTATAAAGCCTGATGTCCTGGCCCTGTGGCTGTGCTTTGCAGTGTGCCTGGTGATGATGGCAGCCTCACGTTATTTGCATTCGTAACGAGCGCGCTTTGAAAGCCACTTGAAAGGCTGTAATTGCGGGAACCTAGTCGAGGTTCTCATGAATAATGTTGTGAAATGTAAACAACGCTCCGTGTGTGACCCCCCCCCCTCACTTTACCGCCGTAAGCGAGGGGAGAGGGAGATAATCATCATTAGCAATTAGGAATTAAGTAATTATATGGCATTTGCAATAGCTGTTATGCAAATGTAGTGGTAGAATGACTAACATTGCTGTTGGGTGGAAACCTTGGGTACGTCCAAAAACATTACTTTTCAGGAAATTAAAAAAACAAACAAAAACAACCTTTGTTCCAATTGATCCAGTGCAGTTATTATTTAGTCACACGATTTTACTTTTCATTGGTTCAATATGTATAAACCCCAAAGACAGACTTAATCACTTTCAACCTGTGTCTCTATCTAGAATGGTGAAAATAGCACAACCTCACCATGATTTGTGAGCTTGTAGATTGGCTATTGTCATAATGTAAATATAATTCATAATGATGAAAGTATAAAATAGTCCTTCATTATTACCCACCCAAAGTACAGGTTTATTCAACACTCTTCCCATCAGAACCAATGATGGACAAAGTACTCAACCCCAGTAAAAGTATAGATATTCTTGGTCAAATTACTCAACTCCCAAGTGGAAGTTACTCAGTCAAATTCCTACTTGAGTTAAAGTACTGGAGTCAAGCTTGATTTTAAAGAATTCTCAAGTATTCAAAAGTGCAATTACAAAGCATGTTTTTAAAATATCAAGAATAGTGTCACATTGTGGCGCGTTGCGAGGTTGTAGATCTGCTATTTTCACTACGTTTGAAATAGGGCTGAAGTGATTCATTCATAATGTCCTTTTTCCCCCCTTCCTAGAAATGTAGTGGAGTCAAAAGTACAGTATTGTCTCTGACGGGTGGAAAACTCATGTCCAAAGCTGTTACTTTTCAGGATTCAAATGAAAAAGTAGCAGATCTACACGCTCAAATACGTCGCTTTGTGCCGCGTTTCGAGCTTGTGGATCTGCTACTTTTGATGCTTTTGTGTGACGCTGTAGTGTGATCAAATAGGGCGATTTACGGAAAAATATGGAGATAGGAGGTTTCTGCCCGACAACAACGAACGGTCTTTGAAAAGTAGTGGTGTGAAAGTCATGAGTCAGGCAAATTCTCAATTACTTAATCCATTAAGACCGGGAAAGCATCTGTGTCATTTTTAGATTTCTTTGGCTCATAGCTCATGGCACTCATGAGCATGTAGATCTGCAAAAAAATATATATATCGTAAAAATGTGTGCAAATCTTTGAATATATATATATATATTTTAAAGCAAACATTTCATGTCAAGGACCCCCAAAATGATATGCATTCGTCCGCGGACCCCCCCCCCCCCCCCAACCTCAAAATATTTTATTCCAGGGACCAGAAACAAAGATTTGAGTTTGCACACATTTTCATGATTTTTCAAAAATAGCCAAAGAAATCTTACAATGACAGAAGATGCGTTCCCGGAATGAATGGGTTAAGTACAGTACTCAAGTAAATGTACTTCATTACCATCCACCACTGACCATGCAGAACCATTAGGTTTAGGATCAGCCTGGCCTGGGGGAGCTGAGTCTGGCAAATTCACTATCATTAAGTCATTCCTTTTATCGCCTCTTTTACACTATGTGATCATTTTGACTTTTATACCATCTTACTGTCTTAGTCCTACCTTGGATCTTGCGGTGCCTCATTTTTTTCACTTGCTTCAATTTCCTTTTTTATTGGCTATAATGTCTCCTTTTATGTGACTTTTAGAGCACTTTGTAAACACAGCGTTAAACAAAAAGACGTGCACTATCCAAATAAAGTTTATTATGATGGTCGCACAGAGCTGCTGTTCGCGGCTGTACAGAATCGTACAATAAGATACCATCCACGTTATTGTGCCGAGGGACCGTAAACATTTGCAATACGAGTTTGAGATTGCAAGGCCAGCAGAGGAAACAGTTGGAAGATACTCTAATCTTTTACATAAAGTTGTTGTCGGGCAGAAACCTCTTATATCCATATTCTAACATTTTGTGTTCTTTCTTTTTAAATGAACTCCCTACTTGATCTATAGTGTCACACAAAAGCATCAAAAGTAGCAGATCTACAAGCTCGAAACGCGGCGCGAAGCGGCGCATACCGAGCATGTAGATCTGCTACTTTTTCAGTTTTTGAATTTGAATACTGAAAAGTAACAGTTTTTGGACAAATGAGGTTTCCACCCGACAGAGACGAAAAGTAAAAGCAGCAACACAACAATATAAAAACACTCCGGTGAAGTAAAAAGGCCTGTATTGCATTTATGACTTGATTAGAAGTGCAACAGTATTTGCATCGAAATATACTTACAGTATAGTACCAAAGTACAAGTAACCCAATGTTATAGTTTGGCTATTCAAAAATAGCCGAAGTATAACATTGGGTTGAAACGGGTAATCTGTGCTTTGTAATCTGTATTTTGTAATAATGATTGAAATCTGCAAAGTAACTATAAAAGAGTTGTAGTCGGGAAAAAAAGTAGTCGAAAGAAAAGTACAAGATCTCAAGTACACCTCTCCCTCTGAGATGTTGTGGAGTGGAAGTGTAAAGTATTGAACACTGGAAATACTCAAGTAAAGTAAAAGTACCTCAACATTGTACTCAAGTACAGTACTTGAGTAAATGTACTGTACTTAGTTACTTCCCACCACTGGAAACAGTTGAATAACGCTGATGCCATGAAATCAAGCCAGAACAGCCTGACGATGTTTGACGTGGTGTTTGGTATTTATGTATTATGCACCGCAGGCACTTTATACACCGAAGCTACTTAAATATCAAACGCTTTACACACACAGTACAAATAAAACACTGCAAGAGCCTGCGTCAAAGGGGGTCAGGAGCTCGAAATGGAAATGTTAATTGCTAAATAAAGTATCCCTGACTATTTAGGGGAAAAAAGTACCTCATTGGTGATTCTGGATACGTACCATCCATTGCTCTACTGTCCATCCCTGCAAGGCAGGATGTGTTAGAGAAAGAGAGAGAGAGAGAGAGAGAGAGAGAGGGAGAGAGAGAGAGAGAGGTGGGGGGGGATTTGTTCTGCTGCAATTTGTCTATTTCCATCACTATGCATAATTGAAGACAGGCGGCTATTTTGGGTGTATGGCGCAGGCTGGCGGAGAGAGCTGGCAAAGTGAATCTGAATGTAAGACTAATGGTGGAAAATCGCTGCAATTTCATATATGTCTGCTTCGTCCATCCTCTCTTCTCTCCATCCCCACACAGTAACATCCTGAGTTTTTACATTGACCCTGAAACTCCATAAACTCGACGTGGTCAGAGTTACATTGTTGTGAATTTATTTGACCTTGCCTGTGTGGTCCTATTGGAGTTGGAGTCTAACTCTCTCAGTCCTAATCATATATTCGTAACAGTTCCCCACACATGAACACTGTTTTTATTAGTCAATCATTGATCGACTTATCTCTCTCTCTCTCTCGTGGTAATGCTTGCACATACAGGTGAGAGTAGGCTAGAATGCTGTAAACTACAACATCTCCATTACAGTAAGCTCATATTGAAACAGCGACCATACCGACTCCAGGGTGTGAAAGCCCCCCCCCCCCCCCAAGGGGGGCGTGACACCAATCATTGCCCGTGTCACCGACCGGTGTCAATCTATGACGCGTGACATCTTTACGCTCCCCTTTCGCTGAGAATAGAAACACAACGGTTCCCGGGAGAACAAACATTTTGCCACCTTTCACAGCCATTTCACTGTGCTTGTCGTCCGTCACTTTGGCAGGCTTCAAGATGGTTGAGCCATAACCTCCAAATCATTATGTCAGCCCAGAGAAAGCAGCTACACAGCCGTTTTGAGGTCGCTTCTTTTCACCTTTAAAGCCTGTAGTTCCTGTACAGTTTAAATATTTGAAATGTGTACATTTCTGCTACCACTGCTGTATGCGTTAACACTAACCAATAACAGAAGCCATGAGCCATAAAACATTTAGCCTACATAGACGTTTCCAAGCTTTCCTATTCTGGGCATGTCACAATAGGCGAACATTCGTTGAAAATAGCTGATCTACAAGCTGACAGACAACACGTCGCAGCGTGACACGTTGTCAGCTTGTAATTCACCTATTTTCAGTGAAGAGATTTGGTGTGGAGGGGGAAAAAAGGAGGGGGGGTCAAGTGAAACCCCCTGAGTGAAACCGGTCAACTAAGTATACAGGATTTAAGTGGTTATAGTGGTTAAGTAATACAATGAGCATGGCATGTGGTATGCTGGTTGCAAAATCCGAAATAATATGTGCTCTGTAGGCTAAACCAGTAACAGTGACTCTTTCCCATAGCTTTTTTCCCTCCTATTAATTTACTGTAGTGTAGTCTATTATTTTTACGCCTTTTACTCCCCAATTTAGTTATTTTTTTAGCTCAGTTTAGACTGGCAGCCAAATCCAGCCTAAATCAGATCTATGCCATATCTTGGAATCCGATTTGTTATATGAAGTCTGATTAGAGACAGATCACATGGAATCCAATTTTTACATCCAATTTGAGCCACATTCAGAGGTGGTTTCAAATCTGATTCAAATCTGATTTGTAAAGATGCGTCTCAGTCTGAAGGCAGTAACCTGCTCTAACCACCCAAGTCGCATATCAAACTGTCCAAAACGTCACTGGCAGCGCGACCCGAGCGCCACTGACGTCATTACAGAGTGCGAGAATTGATTTTGATTTACGAGAGCGCAAGGGGTAATCGTAATGAAAACAATCTATATCTATCTATCTATATCTATAACAATAGAGCAGCATAAGATTTACAGAAGAAATGGCGAGCAGCATTCAGTGGACATACGGAGATATTCAATGTCTCCTCCTAACACTTTGGGGGGATGCCTCAGTACAAGCGAAAGTTGCAGGAATGTACAGGAACAAGGCAATATATGTTACCACGGCAACCAAAGCAGATACTGTATGTCAACGTAGGGCAGCTTTGGGTTGACGTTGTTTAAATAAGTCTGAACACACAGATCTGTGACAGATCCGATCTGATCACTTGCAAATGCAGTTTGAACAGTCGGGCCTAAAGATCGGACATGAGAACTAAATCGGATTTGACTGGATTTGACTGCAGTTGATAGTTGATACTGTCCAATCCAGGTCTCTCTTGAGAATGAGACATAAGTCACAGTGAGATTACCTGTATAAATGAAGGTACAAAGAATTATAATAAAATGCATTAATCGTTATGCCAATTAATTCCTCTCACTGCTTACCAGTGCTGTTTTACACTACCAGTGAGGAGCCCCCACTGAGGACTTAAGAGTCGCTTCCTATTTCTCCTCCCTCTCAACATTCACCACTGACAGGCACTGTCCCAGTCCGTAGTATAGGATGGCATCCAGTGACAAATACCACCCTCCTCGCCTGGCTTCCATCCCCCATACAGTGTGTTCACATATAGATGAGACGCTCGGCTGATGTTGGTATAGCAAACATGTGAAATGCATCCTCTGTCGGCTGTATTGATGAAGCCTTTGATCCCACACATGTGCCATGTGTTTGTTAGATTCACACAGAGACAGATGCTGCATTGCACTTTGTTATATGAATGGAGGAGGACTGGATCATATTTTGAAGCTGTGCTGTTGATGCTATTCATCTGCTGTATTTTGACTGCATCATGTTTATCATACACAACTGTTAAAGGCACTATACACTCACAAAATCACTCAGACACTAGACGCTATTCCATTTGCACATAAACTGTCTCTCCCGCACGCACGCACGCACGCACGCACACGCACACACACACACACACACACGCACGCACACACACACACACAGCCACACAGCTACAGTACGTGCCGACACTCACACGCACGGCCACACACACACACAGACACATGCGTGAGGGCGGGGTTGATTTATAGAGTTCCCTCTGAGTAAATAACCCGGCGCTGCACCAGAGACTCATGAATATGTGACAACGTACGGCAGAGAGATGGAGAGCTGTGTGGAGTGACTGAGTGAAGAGGGGACACGAGAAGGAGATGGAGAGAGGATGTGTAGACAGCAGGAGAGAGAGAGGAGGTGGGGACAGGGCTGAAGCTATTGAGAGAGGGTTTTCTTTGGAAATGGAATCTACATAAACATTACCAGTGGTGTAAAGTAACTAAGTGCATTTACTCAAGTACTGTACTTAAGTAAAATGTTGAGGTATTTTTTTTTACTTTCCTGGAGTATTTCCAATTTTCAGTGCTTTTACTTCTACTCCACTGCATCTCAGAGGCAAATTTTGTACTTTTACTCCACTACAATTATTTGAAAATTTTAGTTACTACTTACTTTATAGATTTTGATTATCATTTAAAAACATACATTACCAACTTCAGCCCTATATACATTTCGGCCAATTGAAAATAGCCGATCTACAAGCTCACAATGCGTCGCGATGCGACGCATTGTGAGCTTGTAGATCTGCTATTTTCGAGAAAAAAAATTATACATTTGAAATCTTGTGAAATGAGACATTCTGCATGATGAGTACTTTCTACTTTTGGTACTTTAAGTACATTTTGAAACCAATACTTTTGTACTTTTACTCAAATACATTTTGAATTCCGGACTTTTACTTGTACAGTAACAGCGTATTTCTACATTGCAGTATTGATACTTTTACTTAAGTAACACATTTGAGTACTTTTTCCACCACTGCATAATACATTACAAAACCATTTTAACCACAGGAACCCTAGTGTCCCTGTTCTGGGTATGTCATTATAGTCACACGTTTGGCTAAAAGAGCACGCCTTGCACATCGCCCTCTGTAGATCTGCTGTTGTCACAATTGACATACAACAAAGTATATACTGTGTATAGCAGGGGTCTTCAACGTTTTCAGGCCAAGGACCCCCTAGCTGAGTGAGAGATGAAGCAGGGACCCCCTCTATATTGTATAAAATTGTGTTTCAGATCAACTTTTGCTGCTTTTTCCCCTCTACACCTATAACTAAAAAATAGCCGATCGCAGCGCGAGGCGTTGTGAGCTTGTAGATCTGCTATTTTTGGCTAAAGTTCTCCTCAAAAAAGGGATGCTAGGGTTCAAGTGGTTAATGTAAAAAAAATAAATCATACCACACAAAGATTTGGCGGACCCCCTGTAGTAACTCTGAGGACCCCCTAGGGGTCCTGGACCCCCTGTTGAAGACCCCTGGTGTATAGGGTTTTAAGTTGTGTGTTTGTGTCTACAAGTACATCAAAACGCATTTTATACTTCAGTATGATCTACCAGACCATCACATTACTAAAAGAGAGGGGGATGAGACGGGGAGGTTATGAGAGGAAAGGAGAGAAGGAGAGAGAGCCTATTTTACCAATGCCTGGCAGTGGGTACCGAAACATGAACATGTTGATGGACAGGCTATTTACTATATAATCATGTATTTACTGTGCATTTTACAGTCCCAGGTTTGGGTAGAGATACATTTATTTACAAGCCAGGGAAACGGGGTGGTGTAAGGACAATATCAGGCAGGAGGTAAGAGGAATGGAGTGTAGATCTTCAGATGCGACGACACTGCGACGACACTGAAAATGAATAAAAAGGACGAGGCGAGGCGAGGCGAGGAAAAGGTGAGGTGAGGATGAAGTGACAAAGCACATAAATAAAAACCGTATTCATCCCAGAATGCCACATTATCTCTGCCTACAGCATACCGACGTCTCAGACAAGCCTAACCCTCACTCTCCTGAAAGTGCACACGGCTCAATAAAAAAATGTATGGCCCAGTTTGTGAGGGAAAGAAGAAAAAACAGAAGTCGAAAAGGAGGGTGATAAATATTTGAGGAGGATTTCAGGATGAGTGGAAGACAAAATGGATGCTGGAATCCTGGACATGTGTACTTAAAGTGATGTTGAACTTTGGTTCAACCTTGTGTCCAGCAGTTATCTGGCCGTGATATTATAAATCCAAATATTGATTCAAAGCAGTCCAAGATAGTGCACGGACATCCAAGTCAAACTCAACGGGTGCTGGATAAAATAATAAAGTTAAAAAATACAAGCTTACACAAAGATTACAGTGGGAGTGTGGATAACAGTTTGTATTTTTCAAGTATTGATTCAACCATCTTCATCTGTTGCTAATTGCTGTGTGAATGGGCATAGCCTCTAAAAAAAGACACTATTATGCTTGTGCTTGTGTCCAGGACATCTGGGGCTAGCCTGTTATTTGCCCCAAGAGTCAGAACAAAACATAGTGAAGCAGTGCTTTGTTATCATGCCACACAGACCTGGAATAACATACTACTATTAGTTTAAAAATATTGTTAGAGATTAGACAAGGCCTGACTCATCATGTTCAAGTCAAAGCTAAAAACAGTTCTCTTTTACACTACCTAAAAAACTGCTAATCTAACAATGTATATTGTCAGCTTAGTTTTTAAATAGCTTTAATTTGAATTGTATGTTTTTATTTAATCAATTACCTTCACTGTATTTTTATTAACCTGTAAAGCACTTTGAATTGAGTGTATGAAATGGGCTGTACAAATAAAGCTGCTTTACCTTGGCTTGGCTTGTGTCTCTCGTGAGACTAGCTTACAAAGTCCCGATAAGGCTCAGGAACAGTAACAAGCATTCATATGAAGAAATATTATTCATGACTATTTTTTACTTTCATCTGCTGGTAACAGTTCTCCATAACAATATGTCAAGGCCATCGTCACTAGTGTTATACCGGCATCGGTGACCTAACGAGTTCCTAACTTGTTTTCTTTGTTTACATTTGTTTATGTTATAAATGTGTGATATTGGGATTTTTTTCACCATGCAATGAGACAGAATGGAGAGAGGTGAAAAGACACATTCTCCACTCATGGCACGCAGAGGCATATGGTAAAGGTGACTGAGAATATTTGGACTTATAACATATTTACCCAAATACAACCCAAGCTTCTGGTCAGAATCCATCACTGAATGCTTCAGCAGAACTGCAGAGCTGGAGCTGTTGACCAGTATGTGCATATGCTGTATACAGTATGTTATAAAACTGTTTCTGAATGTAGGTCCAGGGACCGTCAGGAGTCAAAATGGACCCTTACGGCTCTGTAACTCTAAGTGTACAAATTGAACCAAATGGACCCCACTTGGTCCCATTTGTTCACTGTCAGAGTTAAATAAACAGTGAGGATTTTGCAGTATAGATTGAGGTCCTAGAAATAAAATTAAAAAACAAATCATATCAAATGGATGTCTGTGGCTGAATGCATATCAAACTTGGGGTCCTTGAAATGAAAATGCATTGCATTAGACAGATTTATTTAACAGAAGTTCAGCCATTTTTCTTGAGTGCAGACCTTGACCTTTTCATTGATGTTCAACCACTTAAGCCTGATTTATACTTGACATCATACACCGCTGTTGGGTGGCGGTGTGGCACAACGTTCTACCGAATATTACAGCAGAGTTATGCGCTCACAATTTGATTATGATGCGTTGTGAGGTTGCAAATCTGCTATTTTCGGAAATATTCATTTAAATCTTTGGACACTTTTGAACCTTTTTCGTACATTTTAAAAATATTTTGAATATTTTGGAAATCTTATATTTTGGAAATCTTTCGATAACCTTCTCCTATGCCCAAAATAACGATGCCAGGTTAAAAGCTGTAGCCTACTTCCACAAAAGACTGTTGCTCAACTCACAATTATACTGATGACCTTGAATTCCTCATAAAAGGCTGGCTGGCTTGCTGCAGAAGACCAGTGATTTATTGAGGAGAGGGGAAGAATGCTGTTATTTACTGTGTGAGATAGAAGAGAGATGCTGGCTGAATGAAAGAACATCCAGGCTTTTATGAGGTAGGAATGATGAGCTAGTAACCAGGGAGAAAGAGATCTCTTTAAAGTTTTAGAGGGTAAGGGAAGTCTAGAAAATGTTCCATTTAAAGTGTGTGTGTGTGTGTGTGTGTGTGTGTGTGTGTGTGTGTGTGTGTGTGTGTGTGTGTGTGTGTGTGTGTGTTCTATAATATCATCATGTACACCTGCCTCTGGTCAGTGTGGTGTTACTGTTGTGATCAGATACAAAGCAATTGTCAGGAGCGACTTCTCGAACATAATGGCAGCCAGGACCCAAAAGCAGGAACTCAAAACCCCCGAAACCAAACGCAGGAGACAATTAAGAAGGACAGCCTAAACACAGACTTAACTATACAACACTTAACAGTACAGAAGAGCACTGTCACACTAAGTTCACAAGCTCTCACAATACAATCACAACACTATAGACTAATACAACAAGAACACTGAACTCTAGCTAAAACTTAACTGAACTGGAGAAAATCTCTGACAGACAAAACCAAGACAATGATCCAGCCAGGAAATGAACTGTCAGGCAATCTTGTACTGAGCTTAACTCAGCACAGCTGGCACCAGGGAGTAGGAACAGGGGGGTGGGGGAGAGTGGCAGAGGGGAATGAAGGCAAAACTGGAGAGAGAAAAGGGGGGGGCGGGTAGAGGATACGCAGGCAGGGGCGTCACGGCCATTCACTGTGCGTACGACGCGACACCCTCACTCTCACAGATCCGTGATTTCATACCCCCCACTTTTTGAAAAAAAAAAAAAGAATCGATAATAAATCGGTAAAATCAGGCAAAAATAAGAATTAAATAACCTAACCCTAAAACCGAAATAAAGTAACCAAAACACGAAAAAAAACTAACAAAATCCGCCCAAAAAACGCAACATTTTGAAAATACAGAATTTGTTTACATTTGACAGTTACAAATGTTTTTCACGCTTTTTCAAAAATAGCAGATCTACAAGCTCGTAGCGCGGCACTCGGTGCCGCGCTATGAGCTTGTATATCTTCTATTTTTGAATAGCCAAAGTGTAAAGTAAGGGGTACAGTCCACCGAAAGTCCATCCCCCCCACCTTCTGATAGCCTGTGACGTCCCTGTACGCAGGGACAACCTGGAGAGGGGCAGAGGCCATCATGACCGTGACAGCAATGATTATTTGCCTGCTGTGATGCCTCCCTTCCAATGAACTATACATTCGATTGTGGATGGTTCCTTGGTTGAGAATAGCTGAATGTGTCTCTGTACCTACAGAATGTTGTTTCGTAACCTGCACATGGCACTTGACCTTTACCCTGACTGTCACTTCAATCAGTGGTTCCCAAACCTATTAGCTCCAGACCCAAAAGAGACATTTGATGTCCCCCCCGGGAACCAAACTAGTGAAAATAGCCGTAGATCTGCTATTTTCACAAAAGGGGTCCGCGACACAAACATGACTTAAAGTGTGCACGCTCCAGTTGTAGAATTTGTTATTGCACCTGAGTGCTGCTGTGAAGTTTCGGGCTCTTCAGACTGAGGAAGCGCGATACAGGAGGTACTAACCCTCAGTTGTGGGAACCCAGAACTCAACATTTAACTAAATAGCAAAAATAAACCGATGTACAGTACAATTTCACCACACAACGACACTTTAAAGACCCCTCTCAGGGGTGGTTCAGGTTATAACGGGAACGTACTGTAAACAAAAAACAATAACAGAACTACACAGGTTCCGGAAAGTGTCAAGTTCTTGAAAAAGAGACGTGAGAACGTGTATGACGTAAGAAAAGTGTGGGAACGTGCCTGAGGTCTTTTGTTTAAGTGGATTCAGGGAAAGCAGAAGCTCCATGGTGTGAAGCTAAGAAGTAGACAGTTCCTCTGAAGCTGTGTCTCTGTAGGTCAGGTCTCCTTTGATGTCAAATCCCTGCCCTCAGCTGTCTCCCTCAATGCCCTACTAGTGCCCAGTGCAAGCCCTTTGCCACGGTTACAGCAAAAACCTGTTACTGTAAAAAAAATCACACCCTGTGTGAAGGAAGCGGTGCCTTTGGGGCGGGCCTTAACTCATTTCAGTTCGTCCCTATTGGTGGTCTGAGTCCACTTACCAAATGTGTACTTGGTAGCATTCCATTTAAAGTGTGTGTGTGTGTGTGTGTGTGTGTGTGTGTGTGTGTGTGTGTGTGTGTGTGTGTGTGTGTGTGTGTGTGTTCTATAATATCATCATGTACACCTGCCTCTGGTCAGTGTGGTGTTACTGTTGTGATCAGATACAAAGCAATTGTCAGGAGCGACTTCTCGAACATAATGGCAGCCAGGACCCAAAAGCAGGAACTCAAAACCCCCGAAACCAAACGCAGGAGACAATTAAGAAGGACAGCCTAAACACAGACTTAACTATACAACACTTAACAGTACAGAAGAGCACTGTCACACTAAGTTCACAAGCTCTCACAATACAATCACAACACTATAGACTAATACAACAAGAACACTGAACTCTAGCTAAAACTTAACTGAACTGGAGAAAATCTCTGACAGACAAAACCAAGACAATGATCCAGCCAGGAAATGAACTGTCAGGCAATCTTGTACTGAGCTTAACTCAGCACAGCTGGCACCAGGGAGTAGGAACAGGGGGGTGGGGGAGAGTGGCAGAGGGGAATGAAGGCAAAACTGGAGAGAGAAAAGGGGGGGGCGGGTAGAGGATACGCAGGCAGGGGCGTCACGGCCATTCACTGTGCGTACGACGCGACACCCTCACTCTCACAGATCCGTGATTTCATACCCCCCACTTTTTGAAAAAAAAAAAAAGAATCGATAATAAATCGGTAAAATCAGGCAAAAATAAGAATTAAATAACCTAACCCTAAAACCGAAATAAAGTAACCAAAACACGAAAAAAAACTAACAAAATCCGCCCAAAAAACGCAACATTTTGAAAATACAGAATTTGTTTACATTTGACAGTTACAAATGTTTTTCACGCTTTTTCAAAAATAGCAGATCTACAAGCTCGTAGCGCGGCACTCGGTGCCGCGCTATGAGCTTGTATATCTTCTATTTTTGAATAGCCAAAGTGTAAAGTAAGGGGTACAGTCCACCGAAAGTCCATCCCCCCCACCTTCTGATAGCCTGTGACGTCCCTGTACGCAGGGACAACCTGGAGAGGGGCAGAGGCCATCATGACCGTGACAGCAATGATTATTTGCCTGCTGTGATGCCTCCCTTCCAATGAACTATACATTCGATTGTGGATGGTTCCTTGGTTGAGAATAGCTGAATGTGTCTCTGTACCTACAGAATGTTGTTTCGTAACCTGCACATGGCACTTGACCTTTACCCTGACTGTCACTTCAATCAGTGGTTCCCAAACCTATTAGCTCCAGACCCAAAAGAGACATTTGATGTCCCCCCCGGGAACCAAACTAGTGAAAATAGCCGTAGATCTGCTATTTTCACAAAAGGGGTCCGCGACACAAACATGACTTAAAGTGTGCACGCTCCAGTTGTAGAATTTGTTATTGCACCTGAGTGCTGCTGTGAAGTTTCGGGCTCTTCAGACTGAGGAAGCGCGATACAGGAGGTACTAACCCTCAGTTGTGGGAACCCAGAACTCAACATTTAACTAAATAGCAAAAATAAACCGATGTACAGTACAATTTCACCACACAACGACACTTTAAAGACCCCTCTCAGGGGTGGTTCAGGTTATAACGGGAACGTACTGTAAACAAAAAACAATAACAGAACTACACAGGTTCCGGAAAGTGTCAAGTTCTTGAAAAAGAGACGTGAGAACGTGTATGACGTAAGAAAAGTGTGGGAACGTGCCTGAGGTCTTTTGTTTAAGTGGATTCAGGGAAAGCAGAAGCTCCATGGTGTGAAGCTAAGAAGTAGACAGTTCCTCTGAAGCTGTGTCTCTGTAGGTCAGGTCTCCTTTGATGTCAAATCCCTGCCCTCAGCTGTCTCCCTCAATGCCCTACTAGTGCCCAGTGCAAGCCCTTTGCCACGGTTACAGCAAAAACCTGTTACTGTAAAAAAAATCACACCCTGTGTGAAGGAAGCGGTGCCTTTGGGGCGGGCCTTAACTCATTTCAGTTCGTCCCTATTGGTGGTCTGAGTCCACTTACCAAATGTGTACTTGGTAGCATGCTGCAAACTGGAATGATGGCTGTTTAAAGCCCAGCCAATGGGCAGACAGAGGGGGTGGGGCTTAAGTAATGACAGTTAGTCCCTATTGCTGGCTTTAGTCCATGCACAAAATTTATACTCCATAGCATGCTGCGAACTTGAGTTATGGCTGTTTGAAGGCCAGCCAATGGGAAGACAGAGGGGGCGGGGCTTCAGCAATTCATGCTGGTCCCTATTGGTGGTCTAAGTCCACATACCAAATGTGGACTTGGTGGCATGCTGCAAACTGGAGTTATAGCTGTTTAAAATCCCGTGCTCATCCCGTGCTCATACGGGCGCTGGGGGTCCCTGGACCCCTCTTTGATAACTTCATCAATTCATGCTCGTGCCTATTGGTGGTCTAAGTCCACATACCAAATGTGGACTTGGTGGCATGCTGCAAACTTGAGTTATAGCTGTTTAAAATCCCGTGCTCATCCCGTGCTCATACGGGCGCTGGGGGTCCCTGGACCCCTCTTTGATAACGTCATCAATTCATGCTCGTCCCTATTGGTGGTCTAAGTCCACATACCAAATTTGGACTTGGTGGCATGCTGCAAACTGAAGTTATAGCTGTTTGCTTCTTTGCCGTGCTCATCCCGTGCTCACACAAACGGACGGACCCACGGACACGCAGACAGAGTCAAACGTAGAGCGGTTGGCACCGCTAAAAAAACTAAGTCAACTCAGCAGCAATGGGGTCGATTTGCATTTTTTTAATAAAATCCAACTACAGCTGCAACAATCGATTAGTTTCTTAGCGAATAAAGTGTGTTTTTTGTTTAAATAAATGGTATCAACGAATCAATGCATATGTATAATCGATTAGTCTGAATATCAACTACTTATATTCCGATATTCAAGTTCGCAACGTGTTACATAACATAACATACTGTATGCAGCGTTCAGTGTTATGAATGAAAACAAAAACAATCATCAACTTGAGCCCTGAAACCGAACATCAGAACTTTAGTACATGTCATGAGAACATAACAAATCAATCCACAACTAATACTGTCTGTTACTTTAGTTTACAGTGGCGCCCTCATCACGTCACAAGAGGTTTTAACACTTAATTTAGCTGGGGGAACCCCCTGGAACCCCCTCAAGGACCCCTGGGGCGGTTCCCAGACCCCACATTTGAGAACCACTGACTGCTTTACTGCATGGCCCACCAGAGTGCAGCCATGCCAGCCAGCAGACCAATCAGTGGGCTGGCTCTTGTGGAGGAGGAGGAAGGGGAGGAGTTACAGAGGTTTGCCTGACAGCAATCTAAAGTAAAGCTGCTGACGTGTGGGAAGATTGATGCCAACTTCTGGAAGTCACAGTCTGCGTGCCTGATGCACTTGGTGTACACCATGCCTGGAAAGAAACAATACACATAATTACTACTACTGCATTATACAGGAATTAACCACTTAACCCTCTATTATTAGGGAAACGGACCTGAGTGGCAACTATGCTCAGACCTTTTTTTTTCTTCTTTTTTTTGTCGACACCAAATCTCACGTATACAATTATGAGAAAAGGCCAGACCGCACCAATGCAACTATAGTCTCAACTCCTTGCAACAAGACAGTTTTAAGGCCAGTCCACACCAATTCAACTCCTTGCAACTGCCATTGGGGATAATGGTTAGCCTGGTAAACCCCTCACTCCGGATATCTCATTTCCATTTGATATCAGGAGTGAGTCTGGCCTTACAGGCCTGTCTGGGCGTTTCTGTGGAGTTCATAACATGAACTCTCCAATCAGCGTTCTTGCTCATTGTTCTGTGATTGACAGCGGAGGTAGGCCAATCAGGTGGAACCCGAGTGAACCCGAATGGAGCCAAGTGCAGCCGACAAAAATGGAACAGGGCGCCATTGAAATTATGTCCACTGTTTTTGGTTTTGATTTTAAAACCGAAAGCTCTCAGACGTATTTTTTGAGGCACAGAATTTACTTTTAAGATATCCTTCGGATAGAATTTAGTTGTTTAACTTTATATATTATGTCAATGAATCATGACAGAGCCTATTTAAAAATAAAAATTCAGAGAACCGGCAGGGGCGGGCAGTGACACGCATGTATCCGAATAAAGAGACCTATTTTCGGCATGGCTCTTTCAAAAGTCCCCTTGTGTCACGTTGGCTGGTGGTGGGGAAAACAAACTGCTGATTGGCTGAAGAGGAACGAACTGCTGATTGGCTGAAGGGGTTGTCAGTCAACGGTACTAATCCCGCCCAGCTCCCGGCCACAGCCAAATTGCCAACACAGGCCTGTAGGCCAGACCAATTCTTGAAATTAAATGCAAATGAGATTTCCGGAAGGGGGATGGTTTACCAGGCTAGATAATGGTTGCAAGTTGTTGCAAGTACTGTAGTTGCATGTTGCAAGGAGTTGGCCTTAACAGCTCATAAGCAGGGCTGCACATAACTGGTGCGCAGGTGCGCATGCGCACCCAAAATAAAAAATGCGCGGCACATCAGACGACGCGAGGCGCTTTTGCGTACCAACAGCTGGGACAGGAATTTACAAGCTTTTAATTTTTAGCAAAACTAAAAACTAAAAGCCTGGAGATCGAGGCTAGGAATTTACTTCCTGAAGCCACACTCACACAATCACGCTAAAGCATGCGTCGGCCCCATGTACAGCCATTAGGAGCAGGGGGAGAGGACGCTTGCTGCACGTGATTGTGTGAGTGTCTCGCATCGCCTCGCATCGCCTCGCAGCGTGCACGCAGCCAGCAGCGGCTGTTAGAGGCACGCGTCATCGAAGATGAACGCACCGTAATGGTGCAAAATATGCTGATGCTGTGAACGTCCCAATCTGGCGGATAAAAGAAGCGCTGCTGCCTTGGGGGCTTCACCAAACGGCGTGAGAAAAAAAACGGCGAAAATCGTCGGAATTTGGAAGCAGAGCGTCCTTTTTTTCTCCCCCCCCCCCCCTCTTGCTCTTCTGAGTACTAGACCTAAAAAGTCATGTGCACCCCTGCTCATAAGCCACTTCCTTCCTTTTTTCTTCAGACAAAACGCTGTAGACAACACTTTTTTCTTCATGAAAAGCAGCTAGTGTGATCACACTTTTACACATTATTACTACTGCTACTACCGCATTGTGCATCAATACTACTGCAGTACACATTACTCAACTAATTTACTATGGGAGAAATACATGAATGATCTTGTTTACTTCTGTGTGTGTGTGTGTGTGTGTGTGTGTGTGTGTGTGTGTGTGTGTGTGTGTGTGTGTGTGTGTGTGTGTCTCACCACCAGTCTTGGCCTTCAGTTTCAGACAGGAGTTCAGTCCACCTGTACATGTCTCCTTGTCCTCACAGCGCTCAGCAGTACCATCGGGACACGAGTAACACTCCAGACCCACACCTACAACAATATCATATTATATTAACATTGATAACAACAACAACAATAGGCCTGTCACAATTATTACATACTACAATCGTTAATCACATTCATATGTATGACAATTAATCGTCAACTTACATTTTTTAATCGTGACAGTCCTAACAACAACAAAAACAAAACACGGTGCTACTCAGACCCATTAATAACACTGGAGAAACATAGCTATTACTTCTACTAGTATCTATCCATAATTCACACACACGTGCGTGTGTGTGTGTGTGTGTGTGTGTGTGTGTGTGTGTGTGTGTGTGTGTGTGTGTGTGTGTGTGTGTGCGTGCGTGCGTGCGTGCGTGCGTGCGTGCGCGTGCGTGTGTGTGTGTTCGTGTGCACGCGTGTGTGTGTGTGTGTCTAGCATGAGTAATATCAATACTCCCCTTGTTTTAAATGTGGTTTACTGTACTTACTGAGCTCATACAAAGTATTGTTATCAATATTATAATTAGTAACTCACATATTGAGTTATCAATATTAATACTTATTGTGCGCTTGTATTATGTTATCAAAACTATACTTATTTAGTGCTTATTGTATCATATTGTGTTATCAATATTTTACTTGTTGAGCTCATATGTCATGATCAATACTATTCTTATTGAGCTCATGCATCATATTCTGATCAATATTTATACTTATCGATTGTCATTGACCTTACCCAGTCCAAACATGCACACTGCAGCGATCAGCCACAACAGATATCCACACCTCATGTTGATTCACACTTCACAGAGCTGAAACACAAGAAGCCAACATTCACATGATATTGATATTGTTACTGAGGAGCTGAATTAGCTTCTCAATCATTAGCAGTGGTGTAAAAAGTACTACATGTTTTACTGAAGTCAAAGTATCAATACTGCAATGTAGAAGTACTCTAAAAAGTCCAGAATTAAAAATGTACTTGTGTAAAAGTACAAAAGTATAGGTATCAAAATATACGTAAAGTACGAAAAGTAAAAGTACTCATTATGCAGAAGGTCCCATTTCACACGTTTTCCAATGTATAAAATGTTTAGATCGGCTATATTTTCAAATGGCCGAAATGTTGGGCTGAAGTGGTTAATGTATGTTTTGTAATAATAATCAAAATCTACAAAGTAACTAGTGGAGTAAAAGTACAATATTTGCCTCTGAAATGTAGTGGAGTAGAATAAAAAGTACAGAAAATTGGAAATAGGCTACTCCAGTAAAGTAATGTACTCAAGCAGTAGTACTTGAGTACATTCACTTACAGAACAGTTACTGTACAGCTAACCTTGCATCACCAGTCTTTCCACCTCGGAGGAAAGCCTGGTCTGCGTTCCAGAAGACAACATATGATCCGGTCTAGACCACGCCTACTGAAAAAAAGAAAAGAAAAAAGAATCCTCTTTCCGGTTCTGCCTATCCGGTTTTGCGGTTTAAATGGAATAGAATTTCCCCGTGGGATAATACCGACGCTAAATAGTCTCCGGATAGTGCACGCACATTTACATTTAAAAAATAAGCTAAACAATGCCGTATCAAGGATTTTATTAGCACGGACCTATTTTGGGGTGAGACGTCTTTCCGGTTCTGCCTATCCGGCCACTTTTTCTTTTTTTTACTTCCGCTCCCGACCGGATCATATACCCGAAAATGGAATGCTGCCCAGGCTACTGTACAGCAGGGGTTTTCAACAGGTGGTCCGTGGACCACTTGTGGTCCCTGAAGGTATTGCATGTGGTCCCTGACATTGCTGCAAAATGTTTTTTTTCTTCTTGTTCCATGGAACAGTGCATACTATCAACCTGGTGACCTATGATGACATGTCAATGTTGTCAGTTTCTGGGAAGTCGGAGGTCAAGAAATTCCACAGAAAAGGGAGTTAGAATCTCAAGAAGGGGAAGTGTACCGGATTGCCTGATGGAGTCACCATTATTAGGAAATGTGGCCATATAATTCCATGTGTCTGTGTAGTCCATGGACCACTGGTTGAGAAACAGTGCGATGTATCATGGGATGCATGCATACAGTAGCAAGTGTTAGCAAAGCACTTAGCTCATATCCTCACCCAACACAACAGTGGTCCCCAGGTTGATTCTTAGTCAGGGTGGTGGTCCCTGGTTCACAATCAGTTGAAAACCCCTGCTTTACAGCACTGATCGTTAGCTCCTTAATTTTACTCGGCTAACAGTAGCATTATGTTGATGAGAAGCTAACTTTAACAGCGTGTTAATGTAAACATCAAAACTAACACAAACCTGAATGATAGAAGTAAACACAGCCACGGCTCTCCCTGCTGCTGTTATATGTGTCTGATTTATATATGGCTAGTGTCGTATTTATATGAGGAAGCATGAAATAGCCACAACAACATTATATGAGTTGAGATGACTCAAAGCTCTGGTTTCGGTTTAGTTTCATGACCGCAAGCAGCGTTGCCAGATTTTTAGAAATAAGCAACCAGGTCCAGGAAAACAAACCCAATAGAAGCGACTGTATAGGCCAGTGGTTCTCAAACGTTTTCATGTTAAGGACCCCCAAAATGATATGTATCTCACCACGGACCCCCATCTCAAAATATTTTGTTCCAGGGACCCCCAGAAGCAAAGATTTTAGTTACAAATGTTCGCTTTAAAAAAAGATATATATATTCAAAGATTTGCACAAGTTTAAAAAAAAAATCTAAAATAGCAGATCTACAAGCTCATAGCACTCGGTGCCGTGCTATGAGCTTGTATATCTGCTATTTTTGAATAGCCAAAATATAACGCTATATTAACTCATTTTGCTGGGGACCCCCTGGTACCCCTCAGAGGACCCCTGAGGGTCTCCGGACCCCTGAGGGTCTCCGGACCCCATTTTGAGAACCAATGCTGTAGAGTCAGCTCTATTATACGGGCACAAAAGAGGGCATGCCAATATATGGGCATATACAGATGACATCAGGAATCTCTATATATGGGCATAAAAGGGACAATTGGACTGACAGATACAGATATCTCCTTATGGGCATATCAGCATGTCCATATATGGGCATATGAAATCATGGATCTCCATATATGGGCATAAAAGGGACGAGGACTGACATATATCTCCATATATGGGTAAAGGGACACAGGTAGACAGACAGAAACAGACATCTCCATATATGGGCAGTTGGGCACTAAAGGGACACAGACAGACGGGTACAATGGGTACTCTGACAAAGCCCCCGACACTATGACTTAGACATATCGGTCGGATGGGCAGTGTGACGTAGGTGTTCGGGCCGCGCCGAACTCTAGATGTGAGTGCCGCTACGCGGCACGAACTTCTATCTTCGAGCTTGCAGATCTGCTATTTTCTGAAAATCTTGAAATAAATGTGGAATATTTGGAAGATTTTTGAAACATTCTAACAACACAAATCTGGTACGGGGTTTCCTGGCACCAAACATTTTCAGATGCGGGTTAGGGACAAATAGATATTTTGGGGTCCCATGACATGAAAATATTTGAATGATGATGATTGAAACATTTGGAAGCAAGCCCAAATAAGCAACTGCACTTTAGAAACAAGCCCAAACACCTGCAACTATATATAATATTTACAAGCAACTTCACAGAAAAAGAAGCCCAACGTTGCTTATAAAAAACGGACATGGCAACACTGACTGCCAATATAGCCTGTAGGCCTAAGAGCAAAAGTGAAACTCCATGAAATCAAGGAGGATATATAGGCTAAAGTTTAAACAAGGAAAGGACAGATATGTCACTTTCCTTCCAGCTGGGCAGATTCGTAGCCTGGGATCACAAGGACTGACAGATACAGAGATCTCCATACTGTATATGGGCATATCAGTCGGTTTGGCAGTGTGATGTAGGTGTAACTACTGTATATGGTATTTCTTAATTTCTTTTGACAAAATATTCCATTTTGTTGAAATATATATTAATATTTATATATATTTATATTATATTATATTATATTTTGTATATATTTACTCATGACCCATAAAAATCGGTCCGCGACCCAAACATGGATCCCGACCCAGTGTTTGGGAACCACTGCTCTGTAGCGTCAATAAGCAAACTGATGACGCTTGGTTGTGTGATGACGATGTAAGCGGAATACTTTTTCAGCTGCTTGCTTCCTTTATCAAAGTCGTTCTGATAAAGCGTTTTAGCTGTCCAAGGCTATGCTGAGCTCCGCATGCTTTACAGAAGAGGAGAGTCATCTCATTCACCTCTTCAACACCAAGGCCAGTTTATTTTCCATCTTTCAGTTGTAGAATGGGCAGCTTTCTTATTTCGTTGCCGTCAGGTAGAAACCTCTTATCTCCATATTTTTATATATTTCCAACTTTTTGTGTTTTTGTGTAAATTAAAGGTAGGGTAACTGATCTACTTTGGTTAAAATAAGTGTTAAATAGCTTTATATTCTGATAGTACTCATTGCTATAGAGTGTTTGTTCAGTAAAAGGAGTCTCCCATGTCTCTCCAGCTCTTTATAACAGAAAATGCATCTTCAGTGCTCTCCCCTGATTGGCTTAAATGTTGTCACCTACAAGAAAATGTACTATATTCTGTTTACTAAAGAGCTGGAGAGACCCCTGTGACCGAACAAACTCTCTGTAGCAATGATTACTATAAGAATATAGTAGGCTACTTTAACCTTTGAATCCTGAAAAGTAACAGTTTTGGACATACTGTATGAGGTTTCCACCCGACAGAGAGGATTTGCTGGGGGTAGTGTTGATTGGCGGCAGGATTTTTGGGGTCGCTTCACTCGCTTTCTTCGGTAACAGTTGGAGAACTTTTTTAACGAGGTAGCGGTGCATTACAGCAGCCAACTTGACTGCAGCTGCAGGTGCAATAGGCTACTGTACTGTCTGGACTCTGCAGGTATACTGTATAACAGCAGCGCAGTGTGAACAACAACTCTGTTGGTGTGTGTTTCAGTGTATCGTCACCTTCTTAAAATAATGTCATGTTTTCAAGATTTTCAGAAAACAGAAAAAAACGGAACCAAAACAAACTATATGATGTTTCTTAATCCTTTCACCCAAAAAGTTTATAACAATAATATATACCTATTGACATACAAATAACACTGTCTGTCAGTCAGTCAGGCAATTATAAACCAGACTTAGGCCATTTGTTTGGCCTTTAAGTCACAATACAATTTGACTTAGGCCAAAACAATTGGCCCAAATCATGTTATGTTATGTTATGTCACTCTTGGGATAGGCCATTATACTTCTGGGGTGGGAACAGCATGATCCTTTTCAATTAGGATACAGGCGATCTTACCAGAGGTGGCCATGCAGTGTCATGAAGAGCTGATTTTGGCGAAAATATTATTTTCCTCAAAAAAACAACAACATTATTTTAAGAAGGTGACGGAATGTGTGTCATGGATGTGTGTTAAACCAGTGGTTCTCAAACCTTTTCATGTCAAGGACCATCCAAATTAATATGTATTTGGCCGCAGACCCCCATCTGAAAACAATTTGTGCCAGGGACCCCCATACAAGATTCTTTTTTTGAAAATAGCAGATCTACAGGCTCTTGAAACATTGTGAGTAGATCGTCGGCCATTTTCAAATGGCCGACGTATATAGGGTTCAAGCGGTTAGACTGATTTCGATGCTATATTAACTAATTTAGCTGGGAACCCACTGGAACCTCCACAAGGACCCCTGGGGGTCCCCGGACCCCACTTTGAGAACCACTATGTTAGACTAGTTTTGTATGACTCTGAAAGCAAGCCTGAAACTTTGGGGCAGTTTTTTGCCCCCCCCGGTCATGGACTTATACAGGTATTCTGGGATTTCTATGCCCTTTGCCTCCACTAATTTCCGACACTGGTCGGCCATGAAGTGTTTCCAATTATGGTGGAGCAATACGAGCAACGTCTCTGTGTCGGGCATGTCGAAACAAGCTCACCTCAACACAACTCCCAGGCCCAATTTGTATCACAAATTGGCCGTTTCAAGGGGGTAGAACAGCAATAAGCTCTTAAATGGTCCTTGATTTTTACTGTGAAATGAACCTTTCCACTCGTGACCTGTTAGGAATTTAAACATCTTGAGGTCCGTGTCCAGCATGAGGGAGAAAGCCTGCAAAGTCACTGCATGGAGGAAGAGGCATATGTGCCCTGTGTTTCTGAATATTCTCATTACACTGATGGCAGAGACTGGATCTAGGACCATTCAAACCAAGCACTATAACAATAACTATAGCTATAGGCTATCGTTCACCATTGTCTTTGTTATAGTTGTGGTGTGCTTAACTCAGAACACATTTTAAAACTATATCTTCATAGTTCTCTTTATAGTTATAGTGCTGGGTGTGAGCCCGGCCCCTTAACTCCTTGCACCCGAGAGTCAGGCTGGAATAGCTGCCCGAGGACTCGAGTGCCTCCAAAAGACATGTTGCATACCCCTCTCAGCACATTTCATGTTTCTTTACCATGCCACCTGAGATACATGAGAATCGTGGGGTTTTTTCCTCAGACTGCGGCAGTGCAAAGGAATACAAAGCAGACAGAGTTCACCAATACACATGAAGCATATACCGCTCTACATGTCAAGCCTTTCGTTTATTAGGATTCTCTCGTGCACTGCTCGGTTCCGGGGACCACCATGGGGGGCCCAAAAATGGACCCTTTTACAGGTCTCTCTGAGGTTTGTAGAAATGAAACCAAATGGACCCGTATTACGGTTCCATTTGGACACCCTCAGAGTTAAATTAACACATTGTACCGTGCAGATCGGGGTTCCAGAAGATAAACAATGGATTCATTTGTACTCTCTGAAAGTTACATACCCTTAATGGTCCATTTTTGACCCCAGACGTATAGAGCATTGGTTCTCAAAGTGGGGTCTGGGAACCCCCAGGGGTACTTGAGGGGGTTCCAGGGGGTCCCCAGCTAAATGATGGACAGGGACCAAATGGGCCCTTATGGGTCTGTAACTCTGAGAGTGTACAAATGGAACCAAATGGACCCTAGCGGGTCCATTTGGTTCCATTTGTACACTCTCAGAGTTAAATTAACATTGATGTTACAATATAGTTTGGGGTCCCAGAGATAGAAATGCCATTAAATGGGGGTCCGCAGCCTAATGCATGTCAAACTGGGGGTCCTTGAAATTAAAATGGTTGAGAATCACTGCCAGAGCCGTAAAAAGTCTTCTCTTATGGGGGTCCCTGAGGCATATCTTTTCAAATGGGGGTCCGCGGGCTAATAAGTGTCAATTTGGGGGTCCTTGACTTGAAAAAGTTTGAGAAGCACTGGTATAGAGAACCACTGGTCTACAGAATGAAAAGGCATCTTCAAGAGCTACTGTACACCGTGAGTTCAGTCTCATCCGAGCCCAGAGAGGAGCTGCTCAATTCAATCCGGCTGCGATTCAGCTGACCTGCCTTTCACTCCAGACAACTGTGTCGTTGAAGCGAGCCGTCCAGCTACACCTCGCCTGGAGGCAGCGATAAGTCGACAGAGGGACGAAACGTTCGGGCATTTCAATGTCCGGCGGCACCTCACCGCCCACCCACACAGCCCAGAGCCAGAGGAGAGGAGAGGAGAGGAGAGGAGAGAAGAGGAGAGGAGAGGAGAGGAGAGGAGAGGAGAGGAGAGGGAGGAGAGGAGAGGAGAGGAGAGGAGAGGAGAGGAGAGACAGGGGGGGGGGGGGGGGGGGGGGGTTGAAATGAAGAACAGTCTGTTCTCTGTTGCTGTTCCTTTTCATTTTCATCTCCCCAGTCCTTTTAGAGGGGCAGATGAGTGGAGAGGAGGAGTGTGTGTGTGTGTGTGTGTGTGTGCGTGTGCGTGTGCGTGTGCGTGTGCGTGTGCGTGTGCGTGTGCGTGTGCGTGTGCGCGTGTGTGTGGGGGGCCTCAAGGGCCCCTCGTGCATTTCTATACATGCTTTGTGTCGTTCACATCGACCTGTATGTATAGTCACACACACACACACACACACACACACACACACACACACACACACACACACACACACACACACACACACACACACACACACACAATGCACCCACACACGCCTGCTCCCCCGCTCCGCTGATTGTAGTAATCACACAGCAGCAGACTATAGACAGGTGGTGGAAGAGAGATGCTATTTTCCACTTCTCTGGCTCATTTCAGTTCATCTCTATTCAGCGTTGCCCCGAACGAGGTCAGGGGGAGCGGTGGGTGGATGGTGTGGGTGGGGGGGGGGTTAAGGGGATGGGAGTGGGCAGCAAAAGGCAAACAAAATGACGCACGAAGGACCGGGTAGAAGACTATAAGCAAAGAGAGACGTGTTTGTAAACAGTTTATTCAAGATTCAACATTTAAGAGGTCACTCACTGCACAGTGAGGGCACATACTCACTCACTCATGCAAGTAACATTAGTGGGCAGTGAAATGTTGGTGTTTCATTCAGCGCAGACTAGAGTGTACAGAATATGATGGCAAGCGGAATATACTGCATAGGATATGCCGTATATACAGCACATATACTGCAATGCACAATATTTGCAAACTGCAAAGTACATTATGTGCAGGTTTGGCCCAGAAAAGAAAATTAAAAAGAAGACTGACAGGCAATTTTAACAGAATGTGACCAGCTTTTATCATTTTGGACTATAGGGAGCCACTTTGTGGGAGTAGACGTTTAATAACCATCAATCAGGACGAGAGAATAACACTGACAGACGGATGGACAGAGACAGACAGTCAGTCTGTTTACAAAAAAAGTAAAATCCTCTGTGTTAAATATATAAAAGAAAGAAAGGAGAAGAGAAGTGTTTGTCGGACTAACCGCTTCTCCCTGCGTCCTTCACAGTAAAAGCACTGTGCATTTGATCTTGTAAAAATCATAATAGGAATCAATGTGTTTGTGTGTTGTGTTGTGTTGTGCCAAAGACTCTCTGAGGACAAAGAGAGACAGCAGGTGTACACGGCAGAAAGAGGCCCATGCAGGCGAAGTGATGAACGATGAGAGAGAAGTGGAGCGAGGGAGAGCGACAAAGAGCAGACGGCAACGACAATGAACGAACGGACGAGAGAGAGAGAGAGAGAGAGAGAGAGAGAGAAGGAAAGACAGAGATGAATGAAGAGCGAGAGAGAAAGAGAAGAGAGAACGAGACGAAAGTGAGAGAGGGGAGGGAGATAGAGCAAGGAGAGGAGAGAGATTAAAGAGAGAGAGAGAGAGTGCTGTCTGTCAATGCCAGTGTCCTCGTTAGCTGTGTTCATCCATCAGCGTGGAGAAGGCTCGGCCTTGACACTGGGTCTATCTATAGACTCTCTGCCTGTTGTACAGTATGGTCTGCTCACACTGACATCACCTCCTCACACATCTCGCCTTACTCTGTGTCTGTCTCAGACTGGCTGGCTATCGGTCTGTTTGTCTACTCTAGACCAGTGGTTCTCAACCAGTGGTCCGGGGACCACCAGTGGTCCTTGAGGGGGTTCCAGGTGGTCCCCAGCTAAATGATGGAGAGTTGGTAACCAAATGGACCCTTATTAGGTAGATCTTTTCAAGAAATAAATTATTGTTAAACATCAGCATTACTTAATTTACAAGAAGTCTATACAATTATGTAGATTCATTGTTATTTTGATCAACATTTGCCTGTTATCTCTCTTATATACCACATCAATACAGCATGGAATTGTGGACAACATCGTATCCAACAATAACAAAATATTCAAAGTTTTGGGTCTGAGAGGCTACATCTGATCAAATGGTGGTCCGTTGCTCAAATGCCGAATAAATACTGGACCTTGATATGAAAAAGGTTGAAAACCACTGCCCAATTTATAGTGATGAAGGTGCCATGATAAAAAAAAGCTGATCTATAAGCTATAAACTTGTGAGCTTATAGATCAGCTATTTTCCATCCACGACACCCTCGTACAACGGAGTGCAAATTAGACATAATCTCTCGGTCTGATGGTCGCTCAGTGTCGGTCTGATTTTGATGACCAAATGGCTTTCACTTTGACGCCACCCGTAGGCCTAAACTTTCCACTGGCACAAAAAGTATTTCCAAATTGAAAGGGCGGATTGCCATGCAACTTGCTTAGCACGTTCATACTGCCTGGAAGATGAACCACAAGATATCTCACAATGGGATTCCAGGATGAACCCTACTAGTGATGTTGGTGACACCATGGCCTCTCACCTTTAGCACCAACCGTAGGTCAATGTCAAGTTAGGTGTGAGGGCCAGCACGGACTCTAGGGGCTGCTAGGAGGGCTTTTGGAAGCTTTGTCATTTCTTATTTTACATTTTTACATTGTGAATGTAGTAGGGCAGAGCGTCTGAGGTTCTAGTCACTGCCAACTCATGACAAGACAAGAAAGTATAAACAGTACAGGAAGACAAAGCAGTAATACTGTAGTTTTTTTTTTGTGTTTGTTTTGTTTTGTTACAGCCTTATACTTCCTGGCTGTCACACAGTGTTTGCACATTGATTCTGTTGCACATTGATACTGTTGTTTGCACATAGCTGTTCCTCTTGTAAGCAGTTACTGTCCGATGCACCACAACCCAAAAAAACAAACAATTCCTGTATGTCCCGCATGTTGAAGTGATTCTCACGTCTGACAGGTTTCTGCTCTGAATCATACCTGGGATTGTATCAATTACAGTATGTGGTTGATGCCCATATCAGAGTTTAATATATACGTATAGCAGGGGACTTTAACGTTTTTCAGGCCAAGGACCCCTTAGCTGAGAGAGAGAAGAAGCAGGGACCCCCCCACTACATATTGTATAAAATTGTGTTGCAGATTAAACCTTTTCATAGATAGCTTCATAGACTTGTTTGACAACACTATCATCAGTGTATGCTGGATTCCTGTTAATGTGTGTTTTCAGATATTTCACCACTGTCAATACTTAGTAAACTTGACCTTTCACTCTGTACTTAGTCTGCTCTTTTTCCCCCTCTCTTTGCCAAAACTAGCAGATCTACAAGCTCACAACGCCTCGCGCTGCGAGGCATTGTGAGCTTATAGATCTGCTAGTTTTGGCTTAAGTTAATAGGGATGCAATATAGGGTTCAAGTGGTATCCTATCACACAAAGATTTGGCGGCCCTGCGTGCTTGTACTGTACGAGTGCTATACGCGTTCCGTTCGATCCCAGTTGATCCCACTGCGATGAAGTAGGTCAACTAGGTAAGCCCCGTCGCCCTAGGCTCTGCGTTATGGAGGAATAGTCTCTGTGGACTGACGTCCACATATCCGAAGTGCTGACATGTTTGCGAGTGAAAATCCTCTCAGGGACAACGCAGGGCTACCTTGAGGGGAGGCGTCAAGGCCGACAATTTACAATTCATTTTAATTGGTTTGGGGGAGGAGGAGAGCTCTTCAGGAATATTCACAGCTTAGTGGGCTGAAACCTCCCCAGAACATTGGGATTTCTAAGTTAACGGCACCAGCAGAGCTCTGGCTGGCTCGCGCCACAAATGACTTAGAGATGAAGTCGGCAGATGGAGGATATTGTTTAGGATTTTATATGCTAATGAAGTCATCACATTTTATGGAGCTATTTTTATACGTCTCGTGGTGGTGAGAATTAGCATTATGATACGATCTCCCTATCACACAACACACCTTTGTAGTTTATTCATAGTCTGTTCTATAGTACGTAGTAAGTAGTACGTTCTTGCTCATCCCCAATCATCAAATTTTGAACATTTCCAGAACGTCTTGGGAAATGAACAAGGCGTCAACCTTGTAGAGCATGTTCTTATTGGCCGTTTTCTTTTACCAATTTTTCTCCCCAATTCAGGTCACGTTCACACGGTAGCGATCAGAACAGAAAACGACATAGTGCCGTTGCGTTCTCACTTTTTATTCTGAGTTTACAAAGTGATTGAAAACACTGTAGTGTGCATGGTGGTAGCGGTGAGACGCACTGCTAGATAGACCAGTCACGCATGCATAGAACCACTTCCGTTCTACTTCCTATCACAGCTGTTTGTTGACACGTCTCTCTTTTTGCTCGTACAGTTCCCGTGTTCGTATAGACACTCGACAAAGCCGGGCGCGATGGATTCGAACCCACAACCTCCATGGTGGTGGAGTGGTGCAGCTACTTTACCACCGCACCACCCCGAGCACCCGGTTTGCCGGTGTTTCATAGCACAGCATAGCGATTGATGGACATGTTTTTGATATTTAGCAAAGAGGGAGCGGGGGGATCAGGTGCCGTTGCTTGTCGACCTCAATTTCTTTTGGTGCCACGGTTTGGCATTTAAGCGGGTGCTTCGTTAAGAGAGAGAGAGAGAGAGAGAGAGAGAGAGAGAATGGCAAGATATTCCAGGGAACGCCGGAAGGCACCATTTTAA
Organism: Gymnoscopelus microlampas; assembly: GCF_963454915.1. Classification (NCBI taxonomy): domain Eukaryota; kingdom Metazoa; phylum Chordata; class Actinopteri; order Myctophiformes; family Myctophidae; genus Gymnoscopelus; species Gymnoscopelus microlampas. Next base: position 43,874,135 of record NC_139949.1, on the reverse strand, counting down.
TTGGTTCATGGAAAATAGGCATTTTAGAAAACACACAAATCAGTGGGCACCAACTGTGAACAATCACAATCATACTGGAGGTACACCATCACCTCATCAGCATAAGGTTGATGTCGGGTGGAAACCTTGTACGCCCAAAACCATTCCCTTTTTTATTATGATTTTAAAAACATTTCAGAATGGTGAAAATAGCAGATCTACAAGATCACAACGTTGTAGATTGCCACCATTGTTACAACAAAGCTTAATAATACTGGGGGCTAAATCAGACTAATCAATTTAGTAGAGTATTAAAAGATGTGATTTATTTCATGTCAATTTGAAGAAAAATTCAATTTGATTATTCAATTAACCCATTGAGACCGGGAACGCATCTGTGTCATTTTAAGATTTATTTGGGCTGTTCAAAAATAGCATATCTACAAGCTTATGTATTTGTCCGTGGACCCCCGTCTCAAAATATTTTGTTCCAGGGACCCCCAGAAGCAAAGATTTGAGTAAAAAATATATATATTCAAAGATACGCACACATTCCCCCCCCCCCCCCACAAAATAGCAGATCTACAAGCGCATAGTGCGGCACTCGGTGAGCTTGCATATCTGCTATTTTTGAATAGCCAAATAAATCTAAAAAGTGACACAGATTCTTTCCCAGTCTAAATGAGTTAACCAAGTTGATTATTGGTTTCGGTATGTTTAAATTTAATTGCTTGTGTAATTTAATTATTCCGCCCCGGCTTAACACACACACGCACGCACGCACGCACACACGCACGCACGCACACACACACACACACACACACACACACACACACACACACACACACACACACACACACACACACACACACACACACACACACACACACACGACATGTTTCAAGGAGCAGTGAAGTGATTGTGTGGAGCTGCTTTCTGTGTCGTCTCGCTGCACAGAGGTTGAGATGAAGGGGTTGTTATTTCTGGTTGAGACTGTAGTGAACAGAATAGAAGTGGGAAAAAATAATAATCACGCGACCGTCAGTGCCATCCTGTTTGATTGACTGACAAAGTGAACGCGTGTTCCTTTTACACACAGGAGGTTGTGAGCATCTATTTTTGGCTGGGGCGGGGGGGGGCGTTGGCGAGGGGGGGTTGTTGTATTTGCACTGATGATTTGCAAACGCTGATCGGCAGAGGCACGCTTCACACAGTCCCAGTGGTTCAGAAGAAGTACTCAGATGTTTTACTTAACCCATTCAGACCTGAAGCCCATTCTACATGTCTCCTAAATCTCAACAGTTTTCTGAAAAACATATGTTTCTATATCAGTGGTACTCAATCTTTTTCATGTCAAGGACCCCCAAAATTATATGTATTTGGCCGCCAACCCCCATCAAAATATGTTGTTCCAGGGACCCCCATAAGCAAAGATTTGAGTCAAAAATGTTTGCTTTAAAAATATATATATTCAAAGATGCGCACACATTTTCACGATTTAAAAAAAATAGCAGATCTACAAGCTCATAGCGCGGCACCGAGTGCCGCGCTATGAGCTTGTAGATCTGCTATTTTTTAATAGCCTAAAGTGTAAAATAATGCTATTTAGCTCAAATCTAAAAATTACACAGTTCCAGGTATTAATATAGCGTCGCTGCCGGCAGAAACCTCTTATCTCTTTATTTTAACATTTTTTGTTTTTTTAATTAACACCCCTACTTGATCATACTACAGCGTCACACCAAAGCATCAAAAGTAGACAGAGACAGAGACGATATATATATATATACTTTATACATCAACAAATCAATCAACCACGTCAATCAACAAGCGTCATTTTATACTTTGTTCAACAAAGTATAATTGTAAACTATTAAAAATGATAAACTGAGTTTGTTGCACAATGGTGTCATGCCAAAAGAGTTAAAATATTTCCTAACAGAGAGGTAGAGATTCAGCGAGAGCGAGCAGCAAGGACGAGACAGAAGAATCCACTCAAGTTTACTCTCTCAGGATGGATGTGAAGGAAGGTGAGAGCTATAGACGAGGGCCCTTGAAATTCAACATGAGACGAAAGGCAATAGAGAGAGAGAGAGAGAGAGAGAGAGAGAGAGAGAAAGAGAGAGAGGGAGGGAGAATTTAGTGTTCACTGCGTTTGTCCCGCTGTGCTGAAAGTATTGCTAAAGGGAACTGGCATCTGGTAGATTTATCAGACACTTGTGAACGCACACACAATTGCATACACACTTGCACGCACGCACACTTGCACGCACGCACGCACGCACGCACGCACGCACGCACGCACGCACGCACGCACGCACGCACGCACGCACGCACGCACACACACACACACACACACACACACACACACACACACACACACACACACACACACACACACACACACACACACACGACTGACACAGCTGTCAGTGGTGCTGAATATAGAGCTGTCTGTGGTGCTGAATATAGAGCTGTCTGTGGTGCTGAATATAGAGCTGTCTGTGGTGCTGAATGTAGAGCTGTCTGTGGTGCTGAATATATATATATATAGCTGTCTGTGGTGCTGAATATAGAGCTGTCTGTGGTGCTGAATGTAGAGCTGTCTGTGGTGCTGACTATAGAGCTGTCTGTGGTTCTGAATATAGAGCTGTCTGTGGTGCTGAATGTAGAGCTGTCTGTGGTGCTGAATATATAAATAGCTGTCTGTGGTGCTGAATATAGAGCTGTCTGTGGTGCTGAATGTAGAGCTGTCTGTGGTGCGGAATATACATATAGCTGTCTGTGGTGCTGAATATATATATATAGCTGTCTGTGGTGCTGAATATAGAGCTGTCTGTGGTGCTGAATGTAGAGCTGTCTGTGGTGCTGAATGTAGAGCTGTCTGTGGTGCTGAATATATATAGAGCTGTCTGTGGTGCTGAATGTAGAGCTGTCTGTGGTGCTGAATGTAGAGCTGTCTGTGGTGCTGAATGGAGTACAAAAGTATTGGCATCAAAATGCACTTAAAGTACCAAAAGTAAAAGTACTCAAATGTTCTAAATGATCTACAAGCTCACAACGAGTCGCGAACAACGCGTCGCAACGCGTCGCGTAGAAGTAAAACTATTGGAAATTGGAAATACTCAAGTAAAGTACATAATACCTCAAAATTGTACGTACTGTACAAAACGGAAATAATCCCTGTGTTTTAATCCTCAGAGATGCTACTTGACTGTATGGCGGGAAACGATGTGGTCTTTTTAAGTGATATCACCAGATAAAAGCAATAAATCAATCAATCAATCAATCAAGCAATGGCAACATCGTGTAGCCATGTCCTCGCCTCTGGTCCTACTGTATACTGCGTTGGTTCTCAAAGTGGGGTCCGGGGACCCCCAGGGGTCCTTGAGGGAGTTCCAAATGGACCGTAACGGGTTTGGTTCCATTTGTACACTCTCAGAGTTAAATTGACATAGATTTTACAATATAAATTTCGGTCCAAGTGATAGAAATGCCATTAAATGGGGGTCCGTAGCCCTAATGCATGTCAAACTGGGGGTCCTTGAAATTAAAATGGTTGAGAATCACTGCTATAGGGCCATAAAAATCTTCTCTTATAGGGGTCCCTGGCATTTCTTTTCAAATGGGGGTCCGCGGGCTAATAAGTGTCAATTTGGGGGTCCTTGGCACGAAAAAGTTTGAGAACCACTGCTATACTGTACGTGGAAGAGGCCGGATTTTGAGGATGGTCCATATAGGGGGGGCAGGTGGAAATGACATCTTTGGCTGTTTCAGTGATCTCATGGGAACACTAAGCGATCACTGAGGTGACATTGTGAATTAGCTCAGTTTGAATGCACTGCATTAAACTATATCTCCAGAATTGGGACTCATGCGTGTTGCAGAAAGTGACTCGAAACAGTCGCCGTGTTGATAGGTTGCCCCCGAGGCAGAAAGGAAACACGTCAGCCTTGTATATTACACAGAGAGAACACTCATTTTGTTCCCACAGCAGATGCTTAGGTTGGAGTTTTTCCTGATGCTCCATCTCCCTTAAAACATTAGCACAGCACTGTCTGACACCCCGCAGAGCACACTGCAAACACACATTATTTCCCCTGGATCAGCAAACTCTTGACTAGTATATTTTTGAAAGCGGGGGAGAGAGAGAAAGGTTAGGCTTTGCAGTGATTACCGGATTTAAAGTGTCATCAGTAACTTGAGCACACATAAGCCATAAGTCATACGAAACCAAATGTCATTTAAGTGCAGAGTATATACTGTAGTTTATGAGGAATGCGGTAGAAAAGCTTGGCTTCTTAGAAAGACAATTATGAAGCTACAGTAGGTTATAAAAGAGAAGAAAAACGTATCTTACATTACATGCCTGATACATTTATAACAGCTGTCAACACTCATTTGTATTGGTGGTGATGTTGCAGAAATGTCATGTGTGTGTTCACTCATTAACATGTACATCAAACAATGTTGACATGGCATGTCACTTCATTCTGTGCATGCAAAAGCAACAGGATATGACTTAAACTGATCATCTATTCCGCTATAGAGACTGCAGCACATACACTGAGCACATACATACGTACATACATACATACATACATACATACATACATACATACATACATACATACATACATACATACATACATACATACATACATACATACATACATACATACATACATACATACATACATACATACATACATACTTCTTCTTCTTAAACCCTTTTGCTCTTTGGGGAGCATAGGTAATTTATGAATTTCCTCCAGCTAGTTCGGTGTTGGGCGATCTTCTCTGCTTCCTTCAAAGATGTTCCTTTTTTCCCTGAGTTCCGCCTCGACAGACCTTTTCCAGCTGTTTCTGGGTCTTCCTGGTTTTCTTTTTTGGAGGATGGTTTCCTCAGGGTGTGCCCCATTTCCTGCGTTTAATTTCGGTTTCAACTTGTTCTTGTTGTGTGGTTTGCCGGAGCTCTTCATTTCTCATGGTGTTAGGCCAGTAAATTGCCAGGATGTGTCGTATAGGCATCTGTTGATGAATGTTTGCAGTTTGTTTGATGTTGCTTTAGTGGTTCTCCATGTTTCCACCCCGTAGAGTAGAACTGACTTGACGTTGGAGTTGAAGATGCAGAGTTTGATTTTTTGTGGAGATGTGCCACTGTTCAGGGGGTCTTGCATGAAAGTTGTCACTCCAAAAACCTAAATTACACAGATACAGAACGGGTACAGCAGTGTTACTGCTCAGACGTTTTACCTCAAATGGCCATAGCTCGGTGACCATTGCTCTATAAAACATATCCACTTCATGAAGTTAAAACTGTGTCGCCACTTACAAATCACCAAAGCTGCAATTCTCCTGGTGGCCCTTGGTACAGTAGCTGCACACTGTTCACGACCGATTAGACAGAATGGCACAAAAAAAACGATCTCTAAATCAAATGGGCAGATTGCCATGAAACTTACTGAGCGTGTAATTATCCCTTTAGGATTTTAGTGACCTTATTGCCTTTTCTCTTGCGCCACCCTGCCAAAGTGTCACCTTTGCACACACTATGTATCTCATAATTTATTAGGTGGATTGCAGGATGATCCCGACTGAATTTTGTGACACCGTAGCTATTCCTTTAGTGCCAATATTTCCAGTTGGGTTTAAGGAGCAGCAAAGACTTCAGGGGCTGGTAGTGGGGCTTATTTCCTTTCATATTTGTAAAACATTATTTTAAATTCTTAACCCGGACTCTGGGTTGTATAAGGGTAAAGTCCCTGCTCATCACAATGATAACTCGGGTTTGAATCCTCCACAGTGCCCTCTGGCTTGGCCGGACGCTCCATTGAACACAATTGGCCGTGTTTGTGGGTGGAGGCACTCTGTTGCTGTGCTAGCGACCCCTACAGGTTGGACAGGGTGCCTGTTTCACAGGGAGGGGAACTGGGAGGGATAGTGTGTTCCTCTGATTCCTCATTGAAAATAGTCATGGTGACTTATATAAATATTGATAAATGAGCAGAATATTTTGTATGAATGCTGGGATATTTTATTACATTTTTTATGTGAAAACATTTGTAACACTGAAAATACAAATAACAAAAAAAAACTTCAAAAAACGCAGAGAAGCCTTGACTAAAGCAGAATGCAGATGAACCAGCATCGTCACTGTACCAATTCTAATAGAATGCTGTGAGTTATGAATGAGATAATTAAGGCACATAATATTTAAGTCCGCAAATACAGAATATTTTCGAGCTGCGTTCGCTTCCAGCGTTCGCGCGTCTTACTTGTAAGTAACTAGTACCTTTCTCATATCAACTTTGTTTCCCTCTCCGTTCCTCCTGTTTGCGTGTGATGTGAGCGTGCACGCACATGTGTGTTTGTTTGTGTGTGTGTGTGTGTGTGTGTGTGTGTGTGTGTGTGTGTGTGTGTGTGTGTGTGTGTGTGTGTGTGTGTGTGTGTGTGTGTGTGTGTGTGTGTGCATGTGTGCGCGAACGTGCGTGGGACTAATTTTGTCTCTTGCCTTGGCGTGTGCTTCTTTGTGTGAAAGTAGCACATTAAGTCATCAGCACAAGCAAATAAGTATGTGACACGTTTAATAACGCACAACAGCAGACGGAAACAGGTCGTGCTGTCAGCTCCAGGCTTTCCTCAGCATGTCTGAGACATAATGCTGCAGTGACCCCTATTAAACAGCAGCCAGGATTAACATGTAAAAACAACATCATATAAACACAAGTATTAGTAAGAAGTCATAAGAAGAAATGTATTTAATTCCGTTAGTGCATCAATCAGATCGATTTACACAACAATACGATAATGTCTGTATGTCTGTCCAGAACCTCCTTGGAAACCTCAAACACCTAATGCATCAATAATGACAAACATCTGTATTCATCGAGCGCAGCGATAGTTCAGGTAGGCACGGCAGGCAGGAGGTGTACACACGCCTCACACTTCTCCCCCCATTCTCATTCGCTAACAAGTGAATATATACATACTCCCACTGCACCTTTCCACGTTCAACCTCAGTCAGCTCCCTTCATTCGCATTCGCCAACAAGCTAACACATACGCCCTCAATCTAATGGTTCACTTAGGCGGTCTTTCTAAGTAGAAGTTGAACATTGTTCACTCTGCATGTTCAGCATTGGTAACGGCTGTTTCTGCTGCGGTCTGTTATCAAACTCCCTCCACCTCCCCAGCCTCCTCCTCTGCCATCTAACTAAATGCATGATTCTGTGGATGTTATATGTTATATCTGTACCTTAAAGGGATTTAAGATACACGTGTCTTTAAAGGGCTCAATATTTAAATGTTTTTATCTGTGGATTGTATGCTAATTTGTATATTAATTTATGCCATTGAAGGGTTCTATATTGATGCATAACTCTGGCTCCAGCCCCTGAATCACTAGCCTCACATTCAGGGTCTGGTGACGCTGTTGAAAGGCGGGGTTTTCTCGGTTGAAAATCTATCCGGCGGCCCGGCCCAATCGGGAACGGGATAATCCACTATGAACCAATCGCCAAAGAGTCCCACTTTGGCCACTCCCCATCTCAGAAAACGGCTGCATTGAGAGGCTTTCAGGCTGAATAATGGAGTGAAACAAAATTAAAATTCAGGCTGTCAGGCTATAACTTTGTATCTCATGCTCTGCTTCTGGGGGGTTTGTGATCTCAGATTCTGTGTCATATGCTTGCACAGATAATCTGTAGTATCACAGGAGCAGAGTCACACCGCCAAGCTGAATGCAAAAGCATTGCAATAAATGGTTATTCCTGACGAAAGTGTCAAACTGAAATATAAAAACAAGATAAAAACAATAAATCATTTTAACCACTTAAACTCCAGCATCCGTATTGTGTGGAAAACGTTCTCAGAAAATTGCAGATCTACAAGCTCACAATGTTGCGACGCATTGTGAGCTTGTAGATTGTAGATCGGCTATTTTCAGTGAAGATATTTAATGTAGAGCGAAAACAGAAAAGCCACCAGTATAGGGCCCTGAGGGACTAGGGTTTAAGAGGCTAACCACATGAACCCTAGAGTTCCTATTCTGTACATGTGACACCTAAATAGAGCTTTAGGTGTAACATGTGTAGCATAGTAGTAGGAGGGCTGGGCACTATGACTTCAAACCAATGTCACGATTACTTCAAAGTTTTGTTATGATTAATTAATTAACCACTTAAACCCCAGCATCCGTATTGTGGGGAAAGATCTCACATAAAATAGCTGATCGGCAAGCTCACAACTTGTCGCATTGTGACGCGTTGTTGAGCTTGGCCATCTGCTATTTCCGCATTGCGACGATCAGCTATTTTCTGCAAAAGCTTTCCCCACAATAACAGAAAACAGAAAGGACACTAGTATAGAGTCCTTATAGGGACTCCAGTCCCTGGTTAATGTATTATTTGTTTGCATGCCGCCATTGCACAGCAAAGTATACAGGGCTGGCTACAGTGGTTATAATCGCACTAATTGATGTAGTCACTTTTTTGTGTCGATTTGTTGATATATAACAAAATATAAATACATTAAACAGTCGGCTTCTTATTAGATCTACTTACATGTCACAAGATTAATTAAGTCGGTTATTGGTTGTGAATATTGGTTTTGATATATTTTTGGTCACAGTTTGCACCTGCCTGCATCATAGCACTCTCACCGCAACACACCTGCCTGCTGCATGTACTGAAACTAGAAATGTTTGTAAGTGATAGAGTAGGTGTCATTTCACATGCTTGTTTATTGTCCACTGCAGCTTCACTCAACAGCACACCTGCTGCTATACCTAACTAGGTTAACTCTGTTAACTAGGCAGGCACATGCAAGGCAAGCACATGCTTGAGGTGTATCCATTTGATATATTCCATCCCTGTGTGCGTGCAGATGTTTTTGTTTTGTTTTGTTTGTGTGTGAGTATTCCTGCATTATAAAAGCATAAATCTCTCTTAGTGTTTGGTGTGTGAAGTAGAAAATGAGAGCTACCATATGGAGACCAGCTGTAGAGGAGTTAAATGTGTTGGAACACACACACACACAAAAGCGCGCGCACGTACGCACGCACGCACACACAAGCGTGCGTGCTTAATCTTTATGAGAAAACAACTCTACAGACACTCTAAAAGTCGCAATGAGCCAAAGCTGTACTAGCTAATGACCCAACACACACGCACGCACGCACGCACGCACACACACACACACACACACACACACACACACACACACACACACACACACACACACACACACACACACACACACACACACACACACACACACACACACACACACACACACACACACACACACACACACACACACACACACACACTCAGAGGCAAACATCCAGGCATACCTCTGTGATATAAACTGTGATGAACGGTGGTAAATTATTCAGTAATCTCAAACAGCTTTTCCTGAGGATGGCTAAAGCCACGTGGGTGTCACGCACCAAAAATAGCAGATCTACAACTACGACTACAACGGCGGTGCACGCCACTATGTGCAACCAAGTGTAAATCATGCAGAACTGTTTTCTGCTGCACACACTGTCTCACTGGGACTGGGATCCTTGAGAGGGGGTCCAATTGTACACTCTCAGAGTTATGATGGTCTTTGAAATTGAAAAGTGTGAGAACCACCGGTATTGTAATTGTATAGCAGACGTGAAGTCCACATACCAGCCTTGACAGTGTGAGGAGGAAAACGGTTCCTGTATGTATGTATGTATGTGTGTGTGTGTGTGTGTGTGTGTGTGTGTGTGTGTGTGTGTGTGTGTGTGTGTGTGTGTGTGTGTGTGTGTGTGTGTGTGTGTGTGTGTGTGTGTGTGTGTGTGTGTGTGTGTGTGTATGTATGTATGTATGTACCTACAGTATACATGTACGTATACATGTATACATGTATGAGTTGGCTCAAATGTACACCAAATAATTCATGTTGCAATATGCATGATGTCATGAAATAGAAGCATATTCATTCAAGCAGGTCTGAGGAAGAGCCTGCGGTGGCTCAAAACATGACCCTAAATCAATCTGCAAACGGGAGGCTTATGGTGTGCAGATTTTCTTTTAATTTGCTTACAGAAGCACATTCAGCCATGAAAGCCTGAAAATGCCCGGTGAACGTGAAACTTATAAAAGCCATTGCAGCGCTCGGCACGGGGCACTCGCTCCCGGGGCTCACGCC
>NC_139949.1:43848972-43861472 GCF_963454915.1 Gymnoscopelus microlampas | reverse complement strand
TTCTGTGTTATAGCGATCAATAGGTGAGCGTATAGCAGTCAGGGCTAGAATTACCCTTTGCCCTCTGTGTCTGTTTCGCATGACATTGACTTTCACTATGATCCATCTCTCCCTTCTTCTCACCATTCCTATATCAATTACACTCTCACTTTATTTTAAACTAATGTAGTTCTTGACAGCTGTGTTGCATTTTAGGTTGGATATTGTGTTCACGCGGTTGTATGTGATAGTTGTACGTTTTTTGGTTTGTTTTTCTTGGAAAAAAATATTTTAATCTCAAAGAGAATTACCTGGTTAGCCCATTTAAACCCTCAATAATTAGTAAACTTGACCTTTGGCTCTGTCTGTACTTTTCCCCCTCTACACCAAATCTCTTCCCCCCCAAAAAAGCCAATTTCACAGCTTGTAGATTAGCTGTTTTCGGTGAATGTTCCCCCCCGGGATAGGGATGCTATGGTTCGAGTGGTTAAATCAATGATATGATATAGTGCAGCATGTATTCCCTGGCAGCATGCTGATCCTAGATCAGCAGCCATTATTGATTTTAAAAAGGTCTTAGCGACTCTGCCACTGAGAGCTATACGCCACTCGGTTAGATATCTGTAGGGGTTCAGCATGTACAATAGGAGGAGCAACAGCCAATATGTGTAATATGAATTCTGACAACCCTTTTTGGATCAGATAAAGAGCTCCTGGATTCAGCATATGAAGGAAAGAAGAGAGGTTTGGAATGATGATGTCATCTCCACAGGTATAACTAATGGATGGCATTCGCCCATTAAAATCGGGGAACGCATAATGTGTCATTTTAGACTTTTGCATTGGCAATTTCAAATGTGCAGATATACAAGCTCACAGCGCGTCACTTTGAAACGTTGTTTGTGTGTGCGTGCGTGCGTGCGTACGTGCGTGCGTGCGAGTGTGCGCGCACGCGCGTGTGTGTGTGTGTGTGCATATGGCCATTACAATGTGTGTGCCAGAGCGATGTGTGAGAGAGAAAGAGAGAATTGGAGGAGAGTGAGACAGACAGAGAGGGGGGAGGAGGAGGGGGGTGATACACAAGAGAGGAGGAGAGAGATAACCAGACTGCCAGCTATACTATGAGGGAGAAGAAAAGAGAATGAGCGATAATTAGCATGGAGAAAAAGTGATAGGGAAAAAGAGCAAATGGTAATGTGAATGAGGAGAGACAGAACGTGTTAGAGAGAAAGAAGGAGAGAAAGAAAATAAGAGAGACAGAGAGAGAGAGAGAGAGAAATTGAAAGGAAGAGAGAGAGGTAATCTCACTGTCCGCGCGGTGTAGCGAATGAGAGCAGGGGAAGAGAGGTAGTGAATTGTAAAGAGATAGGCAGCAGGGTACAGACTGTGTCTGGATGGGTCAGTCTTGTCAATTTACAGAGGAATGTATGGGTATCTTTTTGTGAGTCACTGGTGAAACATAGACAAATATGTATTATTACAGTGGATTAAACACCTACATTTAGAAGAAAAAAATGACACCACATTAATCTAGTTTGGGCAATAAAAAAATAAAATCAATTATAATAATAATCAAATATTAGCTAAACTAGCAGATCTACAAGCTCAATTGTAGATCTGCAGTTTTTGTGCGACAAAGTAAATATGGCTTAAGTGGCTAATAAACAGAATACTCTGTATTTGTATTGTACAGTAACATCAGCAAGGTCCTGGCTGGGTTTGAACTATATAGGCTCAAGGCTCACAGGACATGACCTGAATCAGTGGTTCTCAACCTGTGGGTCGGGACCCCCAGGGGGTCCCCACATGATTTTTTTGGGGGGTCTCCAGATGATAGTGAAGTGACAATTCAAGGACTTTTAAGACTTTTTTAATAATAAAAAAGAAAGAAAAGAAACTAGATAAAGTGCTCCTCGGAGCACAGGTCTCCGCCAGGTCAGATACGTTATTGTGGCCTCCTGGTGGCGCTATAATAGGCCAATGTGAAAAGGGTGCCATTTATTCTTAGGTCGTTCACGGCAATCGGACACTGCATTCATGATTTGAAGCATTTTGTTCCAAAAATGTGTTTTGCTAAATTAGACCTGCTGGTGGCGCTATAACAGGCCAATAGACGCCTTAACAGACGACGTTACACTGATACGAAACAGTATGCGCACGCAGGTCGGCAGCAAAAGAACCCCACCGCTCATAAGATGCAATGTAAAAGTGGTCACAGTCTCACGTGTAAAAATGCATCCCATCACACTTTCAGATGCTGTTTTTCTCCCAGTGTGGAGGAAGAATGCTTAGGATTTTTACTGTGATCTCTCGCTCTTGAAATATATAATCCTTGGTTTCTGTTGTGTGTAAACAATAATAACAATTCAAAGCAGTTGTCCTCAAAACTCCACCTCCAGTGGCTGTCATAGGAACGGAGGGAGCGCTCTGTGATCATGGCATCAGAACCTGCTTGGCTCGCGCAGCTGCAGCCCGTCAAGACTAATTTATGCTCCGTCCCGCGAAGGTGTCGCGCGCAGAGAACGGCCGAGAATAGCAGATCTCCAAGCTCACAGCGGTCGCATCCGTGACGCGGTTGTGAGCTTGTATGTCAGCTGTTCTCGGTGCGCTATACCGTTGCGCGATGAAGTATATATATGTGTCGCCAGGGCGCACCCCACTAGCCTACACACAGAGGAGGTTGAATGAACTGAAACAAGCTCACCCCAAAACAGCAGGTTTGGGGATCTGTTGGGAATTGATTACATGAAGCAGTCACCTGTGGGTCCAGTCTCAATGTTTGTAAACAAATAATTGGTCTATGTGAAAAGGGTGGCATTTCTTCCTCGGCCTAGTGGGAATGTGCGTGTGAAATTTCACGGAAATCGCACGCTGCGTTCATGGTTTGAGGCAGTTTGTTCAAAACGGACCAATCCTGCAAACTTTGGATGGCAACCTTAACCAATAAGGATGGAATATGGGAAATCGGACAGATCAGGGTTGATCACATGACTATAGAGATACTGTGTACCGATTTGCATGACGTTTGGTTAAAAACTGTAGGAATAATGTGAAAAAAATGGGTTTTGCACAAATCGGCCTCCTGGTGGCGCTATAACAGGCCCATGTGAACGGGCCAACGGTGCCGGAGATTTGGTGGTAACACACGGACACACGGACACACGGACACACGGACGGACACACGGACGGACACACGGACGGAGGGTAAAACATACTCTCTCGCCATGCCTTACGGCCTGGCGGAGACAAAAAGGCCATATACTGCAAAAGTAATCATGAAAATAAACTATAAAAACTGGTCAAACATTAGCCAAATTGTCAAATAATATAAGAAAGAGGCAACAATTGTGAAAATAGCGGATCTACAAAGTAGATCTACTATTTTCACATTATAGTGGAACCGGGTGAAACTAAATTCAATGCCTCAACTCGTACTGTACATTCCAAGTACTCGTCAGGGTGGGGGGTCCCCAGTTCAAATATGATAATTTTGGGGGTCAGTCACGGCCTGAAAAGGTTGAGAACCACTGACTTAAATATCCTTACTTTAAAAAATGATGAAAGATGACAAACTGGACGGCGAACCGTCTTATTCTAGTTTCCAGTCTGTCAGCTTCCAGTTTGCAGGGACATCATACCAAGCACGATTGAAAGCAATCCGATTAAGTTTGAGTTTGAGCAGTTCAATGGTTATCGAGGTTAATCATTTATAACGGATTACGTGGAGTGAAAGGGAACTCACCAGCCTCTGAGGGATGGGAAATGCCACGAGAGAAAGAGAGTCAGATAGAGGGGCAGAGCCCTGCGCTCTGCTGGGAGGTGATAATGTTCACAGCATTGTTTACCGATTACAGCCTGACTTTGTCTGCAAAGAATTCCTCTCCAGACACAGTGCCAGGCCACTGCCGGTTGTCTGAATTCCACACCGCTGTGTACACAAAGCCTTCAAGACCAATTCAAAGGCTAATCAATAATATGCTAATTTGCCAAGAGAGCGTACTTGTTTATCTGTGAGCATCTTGATTGGATAACGGGTTTATGTTCTCACGCTATGCTCTTGGGTCTTGTTTACAGTATGTTGCTTGTATATGGATATATGTTTATGACCATTGACTATAGTGAGCAGATTGAAGTAGTTAAGGACATAAGGGAGTAGGGTGGAAGGAAGGAAGGAAGGAAGGAAGGAAGGAAGGCAGGCAGGCAGGCAGGAAAGAAGGAAGGAAGGATGGATGCATGGATTGGAGATCAGTTCAGTTAGAATGGACTAACTGAAGATGTACGGTCGAGGCAACAATGTTGATTCTGAACTCAAATAATTTCATACATAATCACATCCTGTGGTTACATGTGTGTTATTAACACACAAACATGTGCACATCATTTTAGATACATTTAACTAGGTGTCACATTAGATACACAGTTCATTAGTTGATTATTGTTTGTTGCCAAGGGAACTGAGATGCTATTTAGCGAATGTTTCGAATTTTAACAAATTAAGCCTGAATAGCAACGAACAGCAACAAATAGCTGATCTACAAGCTCACAATGTGTCGCATTGCAACGTGTCGTGAGCCTGTAGATCGGAGCACCACCATACAAAATAAATCAAGAATAAGACAGCATGCAACATTGTGCCAAACATCTAGCACATTTATAAGGCACAGACAATGCACTTTCCCTGGATTCAGTTGAGTTATGTTCCCCCAAAGATAGCAAAAATGATCTAGCGCCTCGCCCTGTGATAACGTGCATTTGCATTTTGTACATTAGCTTTCAAAATGCCCTTGTGGTCTTATCGGTCCCTGGAAAAACGAACCCAACATATAGACAACATACTCAACATATAATCCCATGTCTCCTGAACATTCAGGAGTAAAGCATTGTGCTTGTGTGTGTGCTTAGGAAAGACAATCTCATCAGAAACCCAATGTGATGTGATATTTGTCCGCGCTGACACTGACATTTGGTGAGTGAGGAACTCGGAAGACAAAACTGACGACTAAAACATTTAACTAACACATTTAGCTAACTAACAGCAAACACACAGTGACCATTCATTGATGATATGAAACAGCTCTCCATGTTTAACCCTTTTGAAGTTATAGTTAAAAATATGACATTTTGACTCCCAAAACTCTTAACCACGTATACCCCATATAGACCGGGCTTCCCCAGGGGTCTATGCTTGGCCCCCTCCTTTGTTCCCTCTACACCAAATATCTTTGCCGAAAATGAAATCTACAAGCTCTCAATGACCCAACGACGCTAAGGTTTATGTGGTTAACCCTACCAATCGAAAGTGGGATCATATCTCAGAAAATAGAAGTAGCATGTTGCATAATTATTCAAGATAATTGGACTATTTTTGACAAAGGGTGACTGAAGAAGTCTGCATTGCATTGCAACATCATTATTTTGTCTTTCAGCTTAGAATGAATGGATGAGTTGACAAGAAGAAGCTGTGTGGGTGTTGAGACAGAATGTTTGAGCTCCTGTTGGCAAATAAAGTGAACAGGACGATGCTACTGCAACACTGTCTCTGAAGAGAAAGCTCAGATGTGGATGCTTTTTGACTATTATTAGTGAAGGTGCCAAGTGATGATCAATACCCTTATTACAACAGCTATTACAGCAGCTTCAGCTTCCTTTCCCCTCATCCATGCCCTCATCTCATCAATACTAGATTACTGCAACTCCCTGTATTCAGGAGTTGCTGGCTCATCACTCTCCTACAAATTGTCTGCTACAAATGCTGCTGCCAGACTCCAGACTGGTACCCGAAAGTGGGATCACATCACCCCCGTTCTAGCCTCCCTTCATTGGCTGCCAGTCAAATTCAGAATCAATTTTAAAATGTTACTGTTTGTTTTTAAAGTCCTACACAGCTTGGCACCACCCTACATATCCGACCTAATCAAGCCTGTAGATCGGGTATTTCCACTATTAATGTTTTTTTATAAAGTATAAAGTTACTAAATATGTCAGTCATTTCTTTGTATATTTAGGTTTTTTGTCATATCTGCACTTCAAAGCCTAAAAAATCTACCTAAAACTTCTGCACTTCTGCCAAAACTTCAAAGCCTAAAAGCCAAACAGAAATGTAATTTTTATTCATATGTTCCAGTGTTCAACGACAAAAACACAATTAAATCGTTAATCACAATTATTTGTGCGACAATTAATCGTCATGTAAAATGTCCTAACCGTGACAGCCCTGATCTTTCATGGTGAATCTTGCACATTATAAAGCACTTTGGAGAACGGCGCCACAGAGATGCACCATTTGCTATCGCATTTACCATTAACCACTTAAGCCATGGAAAATAGCTAAAATAACCAATCCGCAGGCTCACTGAGCTTGTAGATCTGCTATTTTTGGTGAAGAGATTTAATTGCCATAGACGGAAAGAAGGAGGCGACCAAGTACAGAGACCACTGGGGAATCTTCTTCTTTCTCTTTTGCTTCAATGTATTCCTCTTCTTATGTGAGTATGCATTTCATCCCCGCAGTGATTATTAGTAAATATTGTATAATTGTCACACTAAATTCAGCGGTCACATAAATTAGTGATCATTGGGACAAGCTTACTGCCAGTTGACTGATGTTCATCCAAAAAAGTTATGACCTTGTGCATAGTCAAATTCCTGTGTGTAGCCCAAAATATGCAATGAAAAAGGAAATCAAATGTTGGCTATGTCTTCTGCATCATATCTAAACTGCTAACAGTTAACATACTAGAACATCAATGCAGTTCAGGCAAAACGAGAGAGAGAGAGAGAGAGAGAGAGAGAGAGAGCACGCAATAAAATGAGAGAATATGCATGAGGGTGAGAAAGGCAGTGAGAAACAAAGAGATTGGGGATGCTTCTAGATAATGTGTTTGTGTGTCATAATATAACATGAACTTTACTACGAGCAAATATGATGTGCTTGTATTGTAAACAGCATGGGAGAAAGGAAGAACTAACGTGAACGGAATGGCAGTTTATTAAAAAAGCGGAACACTCAAAACGCACCATTTCCCGCCGCCTGATTAACTTGCATGAGGAGAGCGTTGCAAAAGACGAGAGGGGAGCCCATAGAGAGGAGAGTGGCAGAGAACTATAGGGACATGGGAATGATACATTCTTGTAAATGTAGCTCTCTGTTATGCCGACCTGGCAAAATCCATCCGCGAAAAAAACAACAATCCGCTTTTGGAAAGCCCTGTCCTGTCGTCAGCACTCATTGCATATGCATGTGACACTTGCTCAACAGGGGGCTTCAGATTTCATTTTCAGAGCCTATATCCTCTTGGCCATTCAGTGCTTAACTAAACGAAATATCCCAATGCGATAAACTAGTGAGCCGTGACTCAATTTACCGAAGGCAGGAAGACGTTCCACAACGCACTGTGCATCTCTAACGCCGTCAGCGAAATAAGGACTTATGAAGCCTGATTTATACTTAGTTGTGTGCTGGTGTCGCGTGCCAAAAATAGCTGATCTACAAGCTCACAACGCGTTGTACTGTGACATGTTGTAAGCTTGTAGAGCTGCTATTTATGGTGCGCGGTGCACCGATTCAAGATAAATCAGGCGTAACTGGACTCCCCGTTGTGCCATAAATGCTATATGGATTGAATGTTTAAATGAGCTTTTGATCTACATAATTTAAATGTCTCCATCGGAGCGCAAAACCAGCAAATATTCTCTCCCTCTCTCAAACTCGCTTTATGCTTTCAAAATGTCTTTTTCACTTTCGTCTTTCTCTCCTCGCTCGCTCTCTGCCTTTTTACTTAAAACATGTATTGACCAGGATCGCCCTGGGGTCTACACTGGTCCCCAACTTCTTTCCCTCTACACCAAATCTCGTAGTTGATCTAGAAGCTCACAACGTGTTGCACTGCGACGCATTTTGAGCCTGTAGAGCTGGTATTTTTGTCAAATAATATGTCACATATATGATCAACATGTTACATAATATAAACTAGAATGTGCTCCTCGGAGCACAGGTCTCCGCCAGTACTGTTCCTGATTAATCCTGTCTTACCTCACTTCAAAAGATATAAATGATCTTTTGAAGTGATACCTATCTCTATTTCATCATGCGTCTCGCTAGCCAATCAAAGCACACCCTTTCAACATATTGTCACGTGTCACGTGAAGCTTGACCAATGTTAGCTTGGTGGACACACGGAAGGACGAGAACGAAAACATAGTCTCCTGGCGGAGACAAAAATATATGTTCATATATTTCCTTTCCGTGTGGGGGGTGCGTCTGCTAGGTCGGGAGGTAACGGGGGGTGCGCGGCCAAAAAGGTTTGGGAACCGCTGGCCTACAGTATATGCCAAGGTATGTGGTTAGATGCTGTATACCTTTCTAAATGCTGTCTCACTCACTTCTTCTCTCTCTCTCTCTCTCTCTCTCTCTCTCTCTCTCTCTCTCTCTCTCTCTCTCTCTCTCTCTCTCTCTCTCTCTCTCTCTCTCTCTCTCTCTCTCTCTCTCTCTCTCTCTCTCTCTCTACATCCACCTCTTTCTCTGTGTCTCCCGCCCTCATGTTTCTGACTCTGGCAGAGGGAGTGTTCATTCCATTTATACAGTACATGCAGAGCTACACTATATCCTTGAGGCAACGTGCAGCAATAACATATTTGAGGGCTGGAAATCCGTTAGTAATCCCTTTAGCATTGCAGATGCGTGGAGCCATTGCCAACGTAAACCAAGAGCCTCTCTGTCTTGTAAAAAGACACTGTAGAGATACAGAGGTTCATTAAAACACACCTTGGGGCTTCACGGAGCGAGGCTTACGGCTTCTGTGTTCTTGCGGCATCACATATGACTACAGCTTTGAGGTATACACCCATGTAATCCACTAGCAGTGTCTTTGCAGCGTTAATTTTTACACTGAACGTGTAAACATATATAGACCTGTGTGAGCTTTTTTTTTTCACATTCAGATACTGTGTTGTGTGCTGTGGGTGGGCTAAGAAGTGCCTTAAGGCTTTGTCGATGTACTTTGTACATGTCAAAGCCAATATTGTAATTACTTTGTTCAGGGTTTGTACAGAAGTCGTGGGTATCCTGAGAGTGTGATGCAGTTACGTTTTAATCCAATCCAATCCAAATGTATTTATGAGGCGCATTCAAAACGTATATGCCAAAGTGCTGTACAATGAAAAACAGCAAAAAAAAACTTAAAATGCAATAAAAACACAATGCAAAAAGAAAGGCGACTCTCATGCCGAGTTAAAGTTGTTTTAAGATGGGATTTAAAAGCAGGCAGTGTTAGGAGCCAGCCCTGAGGCTGTAAGGCTCTGCATGACGATGGGAGGGAAGACATGTCAAAGTGGGAGTACTTCAGCCATCGTTGATCCTTCCTAACATAGCCTGGCATTGACGAGGAACAGGAGTGACATCTGCAAGGTAGACATGGCTTTTGAGTTGGACAGCACTTTAGTGAAGCCAGTGAGACGCAGGGAAAACCCTGCATATTATGGCCCCTCTGCTTGAAGTGGACTTCTTTGAAAAAAAACTCTGTTGCCAACAGTGTTGCCAGATTTTGTCAGACAAATAAGCAACTACAGTAGGTCTACGAAAACAAGCCCAAATGAAGCGACTAGGCCACATGAGCATTGCGGATATTTGAAAATAGCAGATCTACAAGCTCACGACGCATCGGGATGCGACGCGTTCTTGCCTTTCCTGGCTTTGCCCTGGGTAGACTCCCATAGTGTCAGTTTGCTTGCCTCTATAGTTGTGGGTGCTTGACACAGTGTCCTGCCAGCCTCATCCTTCTTTCTCTGACTTTCTGTGACCCGTGGTACAGTAGGTCCCCGTAGAGGTCCTCATTTTCGATGTGACACCTATAGTGCCATTCGTAGCATTTTTGTGTAGACTCCATCCAGGGCCCGTTCCTGTTGTGCTGTGAGGGTCCATGGCTCAGCCCCATTCAGCAGTATAAGCAGACATGGCAACACTGGTTGCAAACCCTTGTTCATTAATAACACTCGGCTCTTGTCAATAAGCTTCTTGTAGTTATTTGATTCATACATGCACGCACACCCTCCTTCAGTCCCTCGCCCACCCTCTCACTCAAGCTTTTTCCTACATATCTGCAGTACATGCTCAATGTTCTTGTAGATTGTATTTGCGCTGTCTGTGTGACTCCGGCACGCAACTAAGTATAAATCTCCCGTTAACCCATTAAGACCGAGTGCGCATCTGTGTCATTCTTTGGCTATGAGCTTGTAGATCAGCTATTTTTTGAAAAATCGTGGAAAAGTTTTGCAAATCTTTGAATATATGTATGTTTTACAAGTTGGAGCACCACTGCTATAGCAATATATAGGCCTACTGTTGGGATTTAGAAAAGATTTTTAGATCTGTATTTGGCCACGGAGCACCATCTTACAATGCACACATTTTCAAGGTTTTTCTCAATGCCGCGCTATGAGCTTGTATATCTACTATTTTTTAATAGCCAAAGAAATCTTAAAATGACACAGATGCGTTTCCGGGCTCAAAGGGTTAAGAGTCACTCGGAGATCCGCATCTCACCGACTCATGAGAGAAGGGACAATATGAGAGAGAGAGAGAGAGAGAGAGAGAGAGAGAGAGAGAGAGAGAGAGAGAGAGAGAGAGAGAGAGAGAGAGAGAGAGAGAGAGAGAGAGAGCTATGGGAGACAGTCAGACAAGGAGGACAGAAACAGTGCCACGAAGACGGATGGCACCGGGAGAAAACAAAGATAGAGAGATGGAAAGGCGGCTTTATTTGCTCTGGTGGCAGCAACATCGTTTATCTTCCCAGTGGGGCCTGGCAGTGCTGAGGGACTGTGTGACAGAAATCAATCAGTGGGGCGATCGCCCCCCCCATACACACCTCCACTTGATGTTTTATGTGTGGGGACTACGGATGGACATTTTTGCATTCTTGCTAAATCCGAAGTATTCACACTACATTTTATATGTAGCCTAATGTTCATGAATATGCGCTGTCCCGTCCAAATAAACGTATGAATAAATACAGACTAAAATCAGGGATTATACACAGAGCTGTCCTATACTTAGCTGGGGACCCCTTGGAACCCCGCCAAGGACCTCTGGGGGTCCCCGGATGCCACTTTGAAAACCACTGGGATGGATGGATGGATGGATGGATGGATAGATGGTGAGTCAGTAGGATACAACAGCAGTGACAACACAGAAATGAGTGGGGGGAGGAATACATTGGCATAATTACTAAATTGGGCATGAAAGTGCGTGTGTGTGTGTGTGTGTGTGTGTGTGTGTGTGTGTGTCTCTCACAGCTCTTTATAGCCAGGACTAACCAAGACTGGGGAGCATCCTGCTGAGATCAATACCTCAGAGCCTACAGCTCCTGTCAGGGAGTGCTTTGTGTGCGTGTGCGTGTGCGTGTGTGTGTGTGTGTTAGACAGGCATCAGACTTCTGACCTCGTTCTACAAGGGCAACGGGGGATCAGATGAGGCAGTCCTTTGACATGGAAAAACTACGCAAATACAGTGTCAGCGCACGTACGCGCACAGACACACACACACACACACACACACACACACACACACACACACACACACACACACACACACACACACACACACACACACAGACTGGCAGTAGCTAAAGGCAGAGCTGACAGTCTGACACTTCTGATAAGAGACAAGAGAACACACCTGACACCAGACTCCTTGTTCCTGCCCAGTAGCAATCTCCCGCATGCACGCGCGCTCTCGCGCTCACACACACACATACACACGCGCACACACACACACACACACACACACACACACACACACACACACACACACACACACACACACACACACACACACACACACACACACACACACACACACACAGCTGGACTTACAAAGTGTCAGATCAGAGTAAGCAGCATGAACAAACCAACCAACAGCTGGATTGAGGAAATAGAGTGCTTAGGAAAATGTGCAACGCACACACACACACACACACACACACACACACACACACACACACACACACACACACACACACACACACACACACACACACACACACACACACACACGCGAACATAATACAGTATGTACACATGATACGGTAGTACACACATAATATGTACTCATACACTGTATGTATGCAAACGCAGGGTATGTACCCATATATGGTATGTACACACGTAGGGTATGTAAACCTATACTGTATGTATGGCATGTCCACACATATACTGTAGTATGGACACACACTAAACACACGGAATGTACACATACAGTATGTACACACATAGGGTGTGTACAGACATATCTCTGTCGAGTGGAAACCTCATATATGTCCACTGTTACTTTTCAGGATTCAATGAAAAAAAAGGCAAAAGCAGCAGATCTACTAGCTGGAAACGCGGCGCAAAGCGACGCGTTTTGAGCTTGTAGATCTGATGCTTTTGATGCTTTTGTGTGACGCTGTAGTGGGATCGACGATATGGTATCACACTATATTATAGCATGTGCACATATGAGAGAAGGCAGGTGGTGCAACGTTGTG
>NC_139949.1:43796472-43846472 GCF_963454915.1 Gymnoscopelus microlampas | reverse complement strand
CAGGGCTTCCCTAACCGAAAAAAGTTTGGCGAGCACAAACCTTTTTTATACTCGATGCAGATCCGCTCTGGATTCTGAACTTTAGACGTGCCGGCTGCATACAGTGCTGTTGGCTTTACCAGGGATCTTGGCTGTTTGTTTACATGAACCTCCGACGTGAATTTAAATAGAGTTTGGGCCACTACACGGCCCTCACACCGGCGATCCAACCAATACAGTATGTCTTAGTCATAGTGTCAGGGAATTGTCAGAGTACCCGTTGTACCCGTCTGTCTGAGTCCCTTTTGTGCTAATTCTCTTTAGCTGTCTGTCTGGCGACCAATGTCGCTGTTATGACCATATATGGAGATCTCTGTATCTGTCAGTCCTTGTCTCATATATCGGCATGCCCATATATGGGCATTCCCATATATGGGCATGTCCATATATGGAGCTGACTGATTTGTTTGCGCCTGATGCCTGACGACACATTGAGGTTAGGCAACACACTCCATATTTGGGCGTAGCTGCATGGGGAACTCTTTATATGGTTATGGCTGAGTCATAGCGTGATGACATGGTCCGCCCATTAATGACGTGTTGTAATGTTGTGTTTGTAGTAGTTCAGAGAGGGAGGTTTGCATTGTAACACCTTTCTTTAAAACTGTGCACGGTACAACACATTGTGGAAACAGAACAATCGTAAGCGCTTTGAGTGTCTGACCAGTCAGTGGCATATGATGTTCCCCAGCTAGGGAGGTATTCGCGGCTAGTTAGAAAGTCTTGCATGTGCACGAAATTGCCGAACTGAACGTCAGCAAGGCACTGCCTAAGTTCTTATGACGTCATTTTGTTCTTATTGAGCTCCCAAAGAAGTACAAAGTTTGTGTTCGGTTGGAGCATGCTGCAGCCTTGAATAAAACACTCTGGATGTTAACTTTGCATGATAATGGTGTTCTAAATGCCATTATTATCTCGTCTCTAAGGCCTTTGAAGTTCAGAGGGCAAACGGAGCAGCTCAGCCGCTGATCTGGATTTTAAATGTTTGTGCCACCGTGAATGACAACCCTATAAATCTCATTCCCCTGCCATGTTGACTCATGCCACCTGCTCCATTTAGCTGACAGGAAACGGAGCCCACGTGGGTGTGATTGACAAGGAGAGGGGGCACCCTCTCCCTGAGAGCTGCCCTTATTAGTGTGAACAGTGGGCTGCAGGTAATGTTTAATGGGGGCGGTAAATTCTAAGGTTGGCCCGTTATCCGACACCCTTATAAATCAAATGAAGTGCCATGTGCCTGTCATTGGGAACAATTTGGTCAAATTCAAACATTATGAATCACAGTACATGAATCATAGCACGCCACGTATGAATGTGTATAGCAGCAGAGAGATGTAGCAGAAAACTGCTCATGTTTTAGCGAGGGGTAAAACTGAGATTTTGGTCAAAGTCGAGGCGATGTGCCTTCTTGGAGGATGAATATCGATGTTGCTACTGAACAACATCGATATCCATCATGTGGCCTAACTGGGTCAAGGTTGCAGCCTGGGTGGCCCTGTCCCAGCCAATCCGTACAGCTTGTTGCTGGGTGGGATCGCGACTCCCGAGGCACATTCAGGCCAACTGGAACATGTACACCTCTAGGGTGCCCAAACGTGTCCATGCCAAGGTCCCCCAAAGTAAAGTAAAGTGTAAAGTGACTTAATAATAATAATGTGTTACTAGTATTACTATAATGTAATAATAATTCTAGAATCATTTAGATTTTCATGCCTATTCTGGGCTTTTCATAATAGGCGAACATTCTGCAAACATGTTGGTGAAAATAGCCGCAACAACATGTTGCAGTGTGACATACTGTGAGAGGTAGATCTATTATTTTATCTATTTGATGTAAAACGACGTATTTAGGGGTTTAAGTGGTGAAATTATTATTATTAGAGATTGTTTTCTTTTTACGACATCTCTGCTCTTAGTGACAGTGACAGCAGAGAGCAGTATAAAGGACTTTACACTTGTTGAGCTATATTGGATCCGAACTCATTGTTTTCACAGCCAAGTTAGGGCTTTGATACATCACTTTAAACTGACAGCTGCTGTAAGGAACGGCTTAATGAATAGCACAATTATATGTGGAGCATAAACAGACGATAGAATGACTTATTTAGCTTGTAGCTCCTGGGACATAATGAATCATAGTGGGACTCCTTTTGGGAGACATCTGTTACGCTTTAACAAGGCTTTGATAGCAAAGGCAGAGGGGTTGTGTCTCTGTTAATCTAACGCCCTGGTGGTCAGAAAGCGTATGGTTCACACACAGACTGTAACCAAGCTGATAGATTGAACGCAGTGCGCTTCGAGCTTGTAGATTGGCTACTTTTGATGCTTGTGTGTGACTCTGTAGTATGCACGTAGGGCGTTCATTTACGAAAAAAACACGAAAATAATAGAATATGGAGATAAGAGGTTTCTGCCTGACAGGAACGATATTACATCATCCTAAATTCTCTTCTCCTGGGTTCTCCTCAGTGGCTGCAGAAATTGATCTGCATTTGCACACAGCAATTGACCATTACCATGTGCACCGAACACCAAAGCCCGTTTTTTGCTTTCCACAAACGTCAGCTGTTTATTAGCAATTTTGTTTTCGATGGCTCTCGGGTTGCCAGATCATGTGCGTGAAACAAGCGCCGGTGTTGCCACATCCGTGAAACAAGAGGACCATCCGTGAAACAAGCAGACCATGACACACGCGTGGGTGCTCATATCCCCCGACGGGTATGGTCTAGTCAATGTATGTCAATTATAGCAGCTCCTACTGTACCTGTCGGGGCAACGTAAAGAGCCACAGGAAGGTGGACATAATGACTAGACACAGGAGACTGATGTATCGTGGGAGCACACAGCACACTTCTCAGCGTCCTCGGCCGCTAATTGTATTGGGATGGGCTGATTGGCTCCTTCAGTCTGGGGCCATTTTTCACTACACCAATTATGAGCGTGCACCTAATCGATCACTGGGCCACCATTCACTGGGACAGACACTAATTGATTCCGGGAGAACCTCCATAAACAAAAGACATACAGTGAAGGGACACCGTGGACCACTGGTTACAGAATAAACTGCAAGGAGGGCCCCCAAATAACTGCCAAACACAAGATGTTAATGATAATATAATATGATATTACAAATATATTATAAATTATACCAAGGTGGAACACAATTGATTGATTGATCGTTAAAATAAACATGCTCTGACAATTTTATTATACTGTAGGTAACAAAAACATACCATATGAATGATTAGAAACTGTGTGTGTGTGTGTGCGTGTGCGTGTGCGTGTGCGTGTGCGCGTGCGCGTGCGTGTGTGTGTGTGTGTGTGTGTGTGTGCGCGTGCGCGTGTGTGTGTGTGTGTGTGTGTGTGTGTGTGTGTGTGTGTGTCATGCCGGCGGATGCTTACAATAGCTAATACCGACCAAATTCTCATCCTTGTTGGAGGCATGGCATGCGTCTATGCATATGTGAGCGAGTTTGTGCGTGCGTACGTATTTGCGCGTGTGTGTGTGTGTGTGTGTGTGTGCATGTGTGCGTGCGTGTGCATTTGATTTAAGTGTTCAATCAGCAGTAATCAAAGCGATCCTGAGTGGGTGTGCCATGCTCTATTTCTGTCACCGCTGTTGATGACTGACATTAATTTCACATAGGTGTGGGTGTGTTAATGTGTGTGTGTGTGCGTGAGTGCGTGCGTGTGTGCATGCAGGGGTGCATACTTGGCAGCATTCTTCTGTATTCCACACGTTGTGCAGTGCTTATGCAGATATGAAGCCTTATTCATCGTACGTAAGTGTCGCACGCCAAAAATAGCCAGTCCACAAGCTCACGACACAACAGAGCATAACATTTACTCTGAGAAAATGTCAGCATTGTCTGTGAAATATCTCTGCATGTGGTGCTCAAATAAAACAGTGTTTCACTCCCTGTGCTGTGGCACGTGTGGTCTGCTTAAAGCCTGCGGCCTTTGAGGAACAAATATATCGCAAGAATAAATTTGTTCTTGTGGCGCTGCTTTTGCATAAACAAACTAAATGCCCTTTCAGGATTAAGCTGAATTACAGGCAGTGGTATTTATTCTTTTCCTTCAATGCTACATTATTTATAGCAGCTAATTATCTTTTTTCTCTCTTTTTTGTCCCCTTTCTTCTTTTTATTTTGAAGAGCAACGCTTGGCTGCACATGAAAAGGCAGCGGCACTATTGGATATGATGAATAGAAAATCCAGAAAATGCTTCAGCTACTGTGTGTGTGTGTGTGTGTGTGTGTGTGTGTGTGTGTGTGTGTGTGTGTGTGTGTGTGTGTGTGTGTGTGTGTGTGTGTGTGTGCGTGTGCGTGTGCGTGTGCGTATGCGTGTGTGTGCGTGTGTTTTTCTGTCATATATTTTTAAGGACCAAACAGCCATTCCATGGGACATTGTTAGAGTTAGGGTTACGATTCATACCATACGTTTTATGTCTCTTTCAACGAACCGATGGAACTGAATGATGTCCATACTATAATACAGATACAAGTGCTTCTAGTGTCCAATCCGGTGGACCATCTGCTTCATGTCACTTTATTGACATTGTCAAACAATGGGTGTCCTACCCGACACCAGGGTTTACAGTACATTTCTCGTAGGGAGACCACCTTCAACAACTGCAGATGTGCTAGCTATATTGTA
This sequence comes from Gymnoscopelus microlampas, assembly GCF_963454915.1. Lineage (NCBI taxonomy): Eukaryota > Metazoa > Chordata > Actinopteri > Myctophiformes > Myctophidae > Gymnoscopelus > Gymnoscopelus microlampas. The sequence goes on along the minus strand of NC_139949.1, from coordinate 43,841,774 downwards.
TTAAGGGAAACCTTTGTTAATCCCGTGGGGGAAATTCAGTTTGAGCTTCACCTCGATGATGGCTTCTCGGATGGTGGATGCTGCGTGTTCGGGTGGGATATATTAGGGGTTATGCGTCTTGCTCAGGGACACAACACATAGATAGATACAAGATACAAGTTATGTATGTGGATTGAATTGAAGTGTTCGTGCATATGCCCGTACACTTCAGCTGGTCTGATCACGCTCCTCACCAAAGAGGAATCCATAAGCCATATAATATCCTTTCAATTATGCAGGAGGTTGGCATGAAAAATGGATGGCTGCTTCTTATGGAAGAGATTATGTCACATGTCTGTGTGCTGTAACCGCAGTCAGTCCGTCTCCTGTTGGATGATCTGAAAACTAGAGCCCGGCCCGATGACAGGGTTTTTGGGTCGGATGCCGATCCTGATATCGGACAGTGGTTCTCAACCCGTGGGTCGGGACCCCCAGGGGGGTCCCCACATGATCCGCAGATGCAGTGAAGTGACAATTTAAGGACTTTTTAATCCCTAAAAAAAAAACTAAGAAAGAAAAGAAAAAAGACCATTACTGCATCAAAAGCAATCAACCAACTATAAAAACTGGTCAAACATTGGCCAAATTGTCAGATAATAAACAAAAGAGGCAAGAATTGTGATAATAGCCGATCTACAAGCTCACAACGCCTAGCAACGCGAGGCGTTGTGAGTTTGTAGATCTGCTATTTTCACAATATTATCTGTGGAACCGAGTCGAACAATGTAAATGTAATGCCTCAACTCCTACAATTCCAAGCGCTTGTCAGGGTGGGGGGTCCCCAGTTCAAATATGATTATGTTGGGGGGTCGCGGCCTGAAAAGAGAACCACTGATAAAGCCAACCAATGTTTTGACCCATATTTTGTAAAAAAGAAACTGCTAAACCAATTATTAAAAAAAAACTTGATTAAAATGTTTCAAAAACTAGAAACTTTAAAAAAAAAAAGCTAATCTACATGCTCACAATGCTGTGTTGTGAACTTTGACATTTTTAAATGTTAAACTTTTCATTGGCTGCATTAATTGCAGATACCGATGAATAATGTGTGTGCTGACTGAGTGGGATGGCCTGACTCAGCAAAAATGGGAAAACTTTTGTGTCTTTGAAAAGTTTTCTTATGTTATGTGGATGTGCTGACACTTGTGGTAGCCTATATAGTTTGTATTTTTCTGGAGTCCTATAAATTTGGTCCTTTTGGAGATATGAGAATAATAATACATTGTGAAAAATCCATACATTATTGGTGTGCTACAGTGCCAAATAATACATTTGTCGGGCACATCCCAGGACGCACGCTGGCACGCACGCACGCACGCGCGCGCGCGCGCGCAGTCTCGCCCTCAGGGCCAAAACTCGTACTGTTTTGGCAGTAATTCATTATTCACTATCTGGCATGGGAGATATGAGACTATCTTCACGCCATAAGCCCAGTTTCAATGGGCTGACAGAACGGCTTGAATGGAGGACATCAGCTCCACATCCCACCCAGTCACCACGCCACCTTTGTAAAACGTGTCTGTCGGTTGGAAACCTCATTATGTCCAAAACCGTTACTTTTTCAGGATTCTAATTAAAAAATAGCAAAAATAGCAGATCGACAAGCTCAAAACTCACCTTTCGAACTTGTAGATGTGCTATTTTATGTCTAAAGCACACACTTTAGACATAAACAAAATGGTTAGATCAGGAGTTCCCAAACCTTTTCATTCCAAGGCAGAGCCTTGAGGGCAGCTGACCTTTCATTGCTGCTTTTGCCAAAAACCTGATTTAAGACCAGTGGCGACCGTGCCTTTGCGGTGGCTGCCCCTAGGCTTTGGAATAGCCTCCCCCTTCCACATTCGACCCGCCCCGTCCATTGAGGCTTTCAAGTCTCTAATTTAAGACTCAACTTTTCGCCTTGGCCTTTAAAAACAGCTGAGTCTAACTTCAATTTTCAATCTCTTGCTTTTACACATATCTCTCTCGCCGTGTACCTATGCTTTGCCTATTGCTTTGCAGCACTTTGGTCAACAACATTATTTTATTGTGCTATATAAATACAGTTTGATTGATTGATTGATTGATTGATTGATTGATTGATTGATTGATTGACAGTCAAATAGCCATAGCCTCTGGCTGCGCTCCACCCGTATTGCGAAATGGCTTTACAAAACGAGGAAACGAGTAGTGAAAATACTTTCACCAGTTTTGAAAAAGTTTGAAAATTATCTATGTTGATATGCCCAATATAAGAAAGAATGCCATGTTGAAAGTTGTTAAACTGGCACAATAATCCTATGAATTTAATTTGAATGTATTATTATTATTATCATTATTATTAAATCCCCCCCCCCCCCCCCCCCGGTAGCCCCCCCACTTTGTAAACCTGTGGTTTAGGCTGGCTTAGAGCCAGTTTCCCAAACACAACATCATCTCTTGCTATACTATTGCCTGTGGTTTGCCTCATCAAGACGATTCTTCGCAGTATAATTCCAGGTTGACCTGAGGCTGATTAGGAGCTTCCACTGTTCTGCTGGGACACAGCAGCGAACAGGGATTCCAGTCCGCATGCAGTTCCTTCAAACATGACCTTTTGGGTTTATCTATTAATTGATTTAACTCGCCACAGCTTTTAATTAGCGTTCTCAGACAGCACAGCACCACACTGTGTGTAGCGGCAAACATTCCGCTAATTGCATCGTAATTGCAGTGAAAGCCTCCATTGAAACGATATATACGACTGCGTTTGGTGTAAATGATAAGATCACAGAGAACACTAGTACACTTACTTACAGTGTACTGTATGTATGAACATGTGTACGTACAGTGTGTGTGTGTGTGTGTGTGTGTGTGTGTGTGTGTGTGTGTGTGTGTGTGTGTGTGTGTGTGTGTGTGTGTGTGTGTGTGTGTGTGTGTGTGTGTGTCTGTGTGTGTGTGTGTGTGTGTGTGTGTCTGTGTGCGTGCGTGCGTGCGTGCGTGTGTGGGTTTTGTCTAACCCATTGATTCTCAATGTCTGTTCCGGGGACCACCGCGAGGTCCACATAGGGGGTCCCTTACAGGTCTTACAAGTCTGTAACTCTGAGAGAGGCCAAATGGAACCAAATGGACCCGGAAGGGTCCATTTGGTTTCATTTGTCCTCAGTTTGTCCTCAGTTTGTCATTTGTCCTCAGTTACATTTGTCCTCAGAGTTAAATGAGCAGAGATGAATAAATGGTATCAAATGGGGTTCCGTGGCCTAAACCTGAGGTCCTTGAAATTCAAAAAAGTTGAGAACCACTGGTCCTAACGTTCCTTCTCTCTCTCTCTCTTCTGTCCCTCTCTGTCTCTGTCCTCTCCTCCCAGGCGGCCCGTCGCGCTGGTCCTCCCCGCCGTGCGACTGCTGCTGCAAGAACCACAAGGCGGACGGCGAGGGCGAGAGCGGCACCTCCTTCAACGACCTCTCCACCTCCAGCTCCGAGAGCCACTCGGAGGCCAGCTCCCCGCAGGGGACGGTGATCTGCGGGCCCGTCAGCCGGCAGGTCGGCGGCGGCGGCGGCGGCCACGGCGGCCACCACCACCACCACCCGCACCCGCACCCGCAGACCCTGGACCGGCCGCCCAAGAAGGGCCCCAGCACCGCGCCGATGCAGCCGGCGGCGGCGGGGGAGCACCGGCGGAAGAGCGACCTGCTGCGTACGCTGACCGCCAGCTCGCGGGACACCAGCACCTGCAAGAAGAGGCCCGCCAAGGAGAAGCTGACCACCGAGGAGGAGCTGGACAAGTGCATCCAGGACTTCCGAAAGATCAAGATCCCCGAGCGCTTCCCCGAGAGGAAGTACATGTGGCAGGCCGACCTGCTCAGGAAGTACCGCCTCTGAGGAGGAGGGGGAGGAGCACCAATTTGCAGAAGGACGCAGTGGCGGGGGAGGGAGGGGGGGAGGGAGGCTGATGGGTTCACCAAGGAGGCCAAGGATCTACGATCAGTTTACATGCTCTTCGAACCCCGACTTTTACAGCTAGAAGGAGTTACTGTGCGCTAGAAGAGAAGCAAAGTGGAACTGAACGTGGTGCAGGGTGGGAACCTGCACCTACTGAGGACCATTAGGTTAAAGGGGCCCTATTATGCTTTTCCTTATTATCTGTCATGTACGTATATGTTACAATGTCAGATGTTCATATTAAACGTGGCCAAAGTTTCAAATAATGAGGTACATGAATGACAACTTATCTCAAAGCTCAAAATGCAGACGGCTCTGAATGCTAGTTTTTTTTTTTTTTTTTTTTTTTTCAAAACAAATCTGACGTCAACTTGTGACGGGCTTCTTTATGGTCATCTGCTCCGCCCACATTGCCCCTACATTTTGGCAAGTCCGAAGAACGTGGCTTTTTATGGAGGTGGGCCGTAAAGAGAGTTTTGTCTGAACAAGAGCCAGTCTTGTTCAGACAGGCTGGAACAAAGGGGCTGCATAAAGAAGAAGTCTCTGCAAATGCATAGCATAATAGGCCTCCTTTAAAGACTGCACAGCCAGCGAGGAGACTGTTCTCTATCGGTGTATGTATGTGTGTATGTAGCCTACCGTATGTAGTACGTATGTGCTGTTGTTTGTTGAATGCTTTAAAGAAGAATTCACTCCTGAGGACCAATGAAAGAGGCAGAAAGACACCCACTTGTATGTGTCAACCAATCAGCCGAACGCTATCAGCGGGTATAGCTAACTCTTAGTGGATTGCACACTGTGTCTTTCCCATCATTTAAAAAAAACAAGATGACCGCAAAAATGAATACATCATATCTGCGTGTGCGTGTGTGTGTGTGTGTGTGTGTGTGTGTGTGTGTGTGTGTGTATACGTGCGTGCATGTTCTTGTCCATGCAGACACGTGCCCCAAGGGTCACTGATAAATCGGCATCGGGACCTATTAATTATTCATGCCATCCAGACAGCACTCTCTCTCTATAAATATACTGAGAGCTTTCTTAGCTGCCAGGGTGGCGTTGAACAGCTGAGTCAATTCCAAAAAAATGTGCCCAGAATGCCCAAGGGACTTCAGAGGAAAGAGGAGCTGCATACATTCCTCATCACCGACGCAATCAATTTAACATCATCTCACATTACTGTTATAACGGCACAAAGCCTCCGTTAAAACTGCGTGTTAAATTGACACTTGAAATATCTGTTCTAGTTTCTTTCTCTGAGACGGTGTCTAGATTATAGTGTACAAAGGATTATCGATGAGTTTAATTTAATCATACACCTGCCATGAAGATGTACAGAGTGATTGGAGGATAGGTTTTTAAAATGTGAAATGTGCACTTTACTGTAAAAAAAAAAAAAAAAAAAAAGCTCACATGACATGAGCATCGTCATTTACATTTAAGGTGCATGTGAGAGAAAAGTATGTAAGAGTATGTGAACGACACTGAGCCTTAGTTGACGTCCCACAAATGTTGGTCAAAGTATGTGGAATGTGCGCACTTGCAACAGTTTAGTACCCCACCCCCACACATTGCATACAGTACACACACCTGCAGTCACCCCCCCAAGCACACTGCATGCGGTGATCAATGATGAGGTCACGTTAACCGCCCTTGGTATGATGCATTCGATAAACACAGACAGGACATCTTGGCTCGCCTCTGGTTACACACCAACGATCTCTGTCCTTCCATTCTGCCAATCGATTGTAATTGATGATCGGGCTCCGATGATAGAGCTAACACACGTCCCTCGTGTCCAGTGTTTGCAGACAGTCATGAAATCTCCGGATTATTGGCTATGACAGGGTGTTTCTTTCCCCTTATTTGATAAAGTGTCACGACATCATTTTTAACACATCGGGTGCCGATCACGGTCTGGACCGTGTTTTCACATAGTAGCGCTCTGGTGCCGAACACGGTCCGAACCTTGTTTGGTGTCTTTTTGTTTTTTTCGTTTTTTCCCCATACGCGAGGGGCTGGAGCAGCTTTGGGATCACCCACGGTGAATCTGACAAGGATGGGCCAGATGCATCATCGTGTCAAAAAACATGGTGCACATCCGCTTCCGCTCTATTTCCTTCTCTAAAACCCCTATAACTCCGAAACTTTTTACGCTGGGGAAAACGACTCATTTTGTGTGCACGATCGCTCCGCCATTGTTACTCGCGTGAGCGATGTTATCGTTCCAGGCGTTAGCCAGCACCATCGGCTAAAATGGAGACATGCTTTTTTTTCTCATGGAATGCACGTCGTGGGGTCTACAGTTTTAAACAGCGCTGCGCAGCTCAACGGTGAGATTTCGGCACCGAACGTAATCTGTTATTATAAAATGCTGGCACCCGATGTGTTAATCTATTCCCAACACGGGCACCTCACTGTCTGTGGGATGTGTTTGCCATAGGTAGTACGTCTAAGAGAGACAGTGGGTACCTGCGCTGGGGTCAAGGAAACGCGCTGTTACATTCAGTTACGGGAAGGACAACTGAAATATTAGCCAATGCATAATGGCTATTCAAGATGAATACCGACAAGAAGCATTGTCTCAATGCATGGTAATTAAAGAAGTATAGCCAATACATTGCAGCAGCATATAACTGTCTAAATGAAACGATTGTTCACACAAACAAAGTACCCAAGAAACATAATGTCATTGATTGATTGATTGAATACTTTGTTAACAGTTTGCAAAAGATGCAGAGGTACACTTATACAATAATGCTAAAAGGATAACACAAAAAGCCCTGAGGGCTTGTTTCCATTGTGGTCATAGATTTAAAAACCTACATACTTTGTTGACTGGCGTCCCACTAGTTTTTTTTCCCCCTTTGGACCAAATCCTTTTCACCAAAAAATTGACAAGCTCGCACTGTGTTGGGTTATCGGCGTGTTGTGACGCGTTGTGAGCTTGTAGATCTGCTAGAGTTCATGTGGTTACGGCAACTCATTTCAGGAACACATACTGTATGCGTGGTAGACTTGGGTGAAGATAGCTGAGGTCAATATGTGATACTTGCAAAGTAAAGGGGCATCCTTGGGCAAAAGCAGGGGACGCTCTCTTCTGTTCAGTGTACATAGGCTTTCCTGAGACTTGTTTGATCGCTGGTCAAGTATGTAAATATTATTTTGTTCAGTTCTGTTCTGTTCTGGCTGAAGTATAGGCTAAAACAGTACATGGATGGATGATCTGTTTTTCGTTTGAAACCCAAGTTAGGTTACAGTACTTGTGAAGAGCACTTGTGTGGGCAGTGAAATGTTCAGCTTTGGGAATAGGTGTACGCTGTATAGTTAAGAACATTGATGATCTGTTGTGATAAAGCAGAACTTTCAGAACAACTTCTAAATTGGTGCTTGCTAGAAGAACTCCAAGGTGGAGAGAACAAAAAGATGGGGTGATACTTTTCTTTTTTTTTATAAGCTGAAACTGTTGCTTTAACTCAGTGGTTCTCAACCTTTTCAGGCCGTGACCCCACAAAAATAACCATATTTGAACTGGGGACCCCCCACCCTGACAAGCACTTGGAATTGTAGGAGTCGAGGCATTACACTTTTTTGACTCGGTTCCACAGATAAATATTGTGAAAATAACAGTTCTACAAGCTCACGACAAGCTCTACAAGCTCACGTTGTACATTGGCCTCTGTCTTATAGGTTATTTGACAATTTGGCCAACGTTTGACCAGTTTTTATAAAAGTTTGTTAATTGCTTTTGATGCAGTAATGGTCCCTCTTTTTAGTCCTTACATTTTTACTTAAATTGTCACTTAAATTGTCACTTCACTGTCAACCGGATGACCCCTCCAAAATCATGTGGGGTCCCGACCCACAGATTGAGAACCCCTGCTTTAACTGATCCTGGATGTGTTGTTGTTATCCACATGTGACAGTGAGTGAGCAGGAATGGCCCCTGGACAAACAATCATAGATGTCTACAAAGCACAAGTCATACAGTTGGCTGAAAAGCACATGCCATATGCATTATAAATTAATCATTTATATGCATACAGACCATGTTTCATTCAACAGATTCCTCACGTGTGTGTTTATTACTAGATCAAACCAGAAATATGTGGTTGATTGAGAAAAAATGTTTTATTTGTTGCAAAAAATATTTTTCTAACTTCTAAATACTATTGATAACCTGATAACACTATGCTCCTATATAAAAATGTATTCCCCTCTCCCGGTATAGATGATGCAAATCCAATTGTCGATATGTCAAGCACAAATAATGTATTATTCAACATGCTTAATGGTGCACCTGGTTTATTATACAGTAGTACACATAGTAATACTGCTATAGCGTGCTATACAATAGACAGAACCAGTCTCTTTCAGTCAGTAGCATTTATTAATTTGTTTGATTATTTATTTATTTACATTGCTTACATATAACATTCTCATTTTAAAGTCCATTTCACCAGTGAGTTGAAAAATCTTGGGTGACATTACTGTAAATAAATAAACACTGACAAATGTTATTAACCCACATAATGTATTATATTATCTATTTATATACCACAATGCATAACTGATGGAGGCATAAGGTGTTTCACAACAGACAACTAGCTAAAATAATAATGATTCAACGTAATTATAATAAAATATAAAGAATTCGGAAACTTAACTTCTGTTGATTATTTCTCCCCTTCAATAAAACCAATTGGTATTGTATTTTATATCATTTGTATTGTTGATTAGTCACCTTTACAAGGAGGTATAACTTGTATGGATTGTGCAATCGTGGAATGAGCAACACAGCTGAGCTAAACGTGTGGGTAGCACCTCCAAAAAATTACTCCAAAAAGCTACCTACACATGTTGTGTGCTGTGTTGCTCATTCCACGATTGCATGATCCTTACAAGTTATACCTCGTTGTAAAGACTACAAGGTAGTCTGCGGTGCAAGCTTGTAGATCTGCTATTTTGAAAAAAAACCATTAATTTTCTGCAAATCTTTGAATATATACATATATTTTTAAAGCAAACATTTTCAACTCAAATGTTTGCTTTTGGGGGTCCCAAACACATCTCACATGGTCCATTTGAAAGACCAGTCAGTGCTAGTGAGAACCGGACCATACACTGTAGCTAAATAGAATTGGCTATATCCTTTCAGTCAGATACCTAAAGCACCATTTATGCCTGGCATTAAAATGCATTGTGAGAGAAAGCACCCAAGACGCATTGCAGAAAGACCTAACTCGGATTGATTAAACCATAGTTTGAAATGCATCATCGCAGCAAGTTTGCATAGAGGAGTTTTTTTTGTTGTTTTACGATCCACATACTCTCTACTTCACCCCAATATTTCACAGTTTAAGTGAAAAGAGAAATGGCACACAGTTCGCAGTTGACACAGGGATACATACAAAATGGCAATTTTGGCACCCCCAAACGGGACGGATGGTTCACAAGTACATTTTAAGAGATGTGTTCTCATATAGCGTCAGAAAGGGAAAGGGGCAGTGCAATCAGATTTATATCTAGCTACAGGAGATGCATTTCTGATAACAGGTTCAAATGCAATCTGTATTAGCCACATCAAATATCACGTGCGACTGGGGAACCATAAATCCTTGCGATGCACATTTTGCCAGTTCCGAATTGGCCGGGTTTGGGTCAATTCCAGCAAGGTCAGTCAATCCCACCAAACACCCTGGAAGGAATTTCAGGTCGAATTCTAAGTCAAAGCATAGTGGAATATCAAGACCCATGGTGGCCTTCCAAACCAGACTGCAACTATTTTTGCACAGTGTATAAAGACAACGATTAAACACAAAGACAACAAAGTATTTGAAGCAAAGATATAGCTGTAAATATATCAAGCATCACATGTACAGCACAGACCAATATTACCAATTATACAGCAGTCAGAAAGGTATTTTATTTTTATTTTAAGCATTGTTGTATAGTAGACGCAGTTGGAATCCTTTAACATCATATGCCCTATTTTATACTTGGTCGTATGACGATGTTACGGTAAGAATAGCCGATCCACACGTTGTGAGCTTGTAGATCAACTATTTTCAGAAACAATTTTGTCTATAATATGACCAAACTTGGTAGATAGATCTCATGTGAGTCAAAGCGGACATCTGCAGTTAGCTTTTCACAGCAGTGCACTCAGTGCAGCGATGAAGATGGAATCTGCAACGGCATGCAGTCATACCATGTTACTTTGTCTTGGGTAGTTATTATGGTGCCCAGCAAATTGAGCACTCACAAACGCAGGCCCATAGCCATAATATAGGTCAATGTCGCAGCCATATTGGCAGGGGCAACCTGCCATAACTCCACTGCAAGACATAGTTATGTTTGAGTCGTATACGTAAGTACCTGGAGGCTAAAACGTTTTTCTGTTTTATAACCATTACTGTTACTAAATAAGATAAGGTGTTTTGGTATTAAAAGTTTATTTTTTATTTATTTAACCAAGTATCCTGTATCATAACATATCTGACATTTATAACAAACCCAACCGCTTGCTCGGTTGAGAATTCAGTGAGTTATGATTATTTTGATTGTGGAGAGACCTCCTGCTTCAATAGACATATATGGGGCATGGGCATATATGCAGTAGGAGGCATGGGTTGCCCTTGCCAACATGGCAGCGGTATTAACGTCACTCCAATGAAAGGCTGGCAGCGGCCAATGTATGTATGTGTCTATGTGTCGGCCCCCTTCAAATGTTTTTATGAATCTGGGGACTGCAAAGATGGTTCACGTGAGAAGGATACAGCCACGCTAGACCCAGCACATACAGTACTGTCTAGAACAAAATGGATGTCTGTTTTTTGTTTTTTTTGGTGTATGATGTTTTGATGCAAGAAGAAGAAGAAGAAGAAAAAAAAACTAGGTTCAGAAACATTGTGAGCATGTTGGTATACAAAACCTTATTACAGATTTAACCTAGTCTGTTCTTGTGAAAAGATTATGTAAAAAAGAAAATATTTACCATAAAATGAAAACTAAACAAAAAAAAGAGAAAAGGAACAAAAGAAAAAAATGATAAGCACAAACGTGTTGATAGTGTCTGCTGTTCTGCCACGCGGTGTGTGATGTTACAAAGCTAAGGTGGATTCAACTACAGTACATGATTAAAGTCCTGGTGTGCCGCGTGATTCTTTTACCAACATGGAGCACGTGGAACAAGGGCATTTCCGTGTAGGCGAAATAAAATATTTAAAGCGGGCCCCTGATTAGAATAAAAAATTATGAAAAGCAAGTTAAAACGTGACACAATAACTATTAGTAAAGGATGAGTATAGGCCAGATTATCTCAAATTTGACAACTTGAGGCACAGACAGGTGGGCTCATAACTTTGGTGGCCCCTGGGGTGGCCAGGGTTTAGGGCCCCCTCGTCTCCTCCTCCAAAGCATACACAGTATGTTTTCAAAAGACAAGGGAGTTGTTCAAGTTCTGAAGCTGCAACAGCCTTTACTGTGGCGTTTGGCCACCCAAAAATTAAACACAAGCTGCAATATTGCTGAAATTACAATATTGAAAATGAGTCGAGTATGAAAATAGGTAGTTTACCAAACAGTAACACAGTATTTCAATTGCTATGGAAACACGGTAGAGCTGATTGAATTGAGGATATAAAATCACCTTGGTTTTCTGAAACATCTTTGGTGAGAGTTGAGCCTGATTTATGCTTCGTCCAAAAATAGGCAGTCTACAAGCTCACAATGTACCACATCCCTGACGCATTCTGAGCTTGTTACACGATGCGACAGTAAGATGGAGCATAAATTAGGCATTACCCTGTGTTCCAGGTATGTTACTAAGTCTACCTTTAGAGTACCACGTTATCTCAGCATCTTTAGATACAAAGCATCTAGTACTTTTGAATATGTATGAGTGCAACCAATAAACAAGACCTTCTGTACAATGAACTACGTGTGGTGTTGACTCTTTCATGCATTGTGAAGTCTGTTATCATCATCTAGCTCAGCTCAAGGAAAGTATTTTTCTAGTCGACTGAAAAACATTTTGGTGCAAAGCCAAACGTAAACAAAGCAGCGTAGACTAGGCCTACATAAACAACAGTGTAGTGGGGAGAAGCTCGATTCATCACTTTGATAAGTTCATTTCAAGTCGATGCATCTGAATGAATCCAACCTTTAAAGCTTTTTCGAGTTTCTGTGTTTTCTTTTCCACAGAGTGACCCGTACGAGCCATGCACATCGATCTGCACATATTCAGTGATAGGTCCCGCATTCGTCACTTTCCGCACATTGCATTTTGAGTTATCCAGCATTTTGTTGTTCATAGTTCTTGGATGTCTCAGTATGAAAGAGACCAGTGAGGCTCATCACTATTTGATTTATTGGATCACTCAAATAAAGCTTAAAATTATTATAAATATGATACCTTGTGTGTTGGTCAGAATGGGGAGGAAAAGACTTTACTTGGCAAGTTGCTTTTGAGAGAAGATATACTGCGCTACTAGTGGTCTCCAGATGGATTCAGAGCAGGGATACTTGTTCTTGTGTGGTCTGGTCGACACACTGTCCAGTCAACTACAGTGTACTAACTGTCCCAGTGCATCCCTGCAAGCTGAGCTTTTTGATGGGACTGCACTGTGAAGCACTGGAGGTTTTAATGTACTCCAAAATGAACTGGTTCCAAGCATTCAAGTGCAGTAGCAAAATATCGCAAATAAGAGACTATACTCTGGCTGATCAAACAAGTGATTAAATACAGGCATGGTGTCCAACATGGCAAAGGATTTTGAATTGATTACAAGACCAATGAACATCCACAAAGTACTTTACTGATAAGCTTGAGCATGCATTTATCCCAGTACTTTGCCATGAGACGGCAGATGCTCTGCTAGAGGAAGACATTGTAGGTAGACAGAGAGAGGCAGTAGGGAAGCTGAGAAGGAGGCAGTGTGAGACAGACCCTAGGAAAGCTGGAAACTTGCACTATTGTGTGTGTCATAACTTGCGTGGGGGACCCGCGTTGGAATCCGGGGTAGGACATGGAAGTTAAATAACCATGTATTTAACCAGTAAAAAAAACAGTAAAAAGTATCTTTTACAAGTATGCACTTACACATATTCCATGCTTTACATTTGCAATACAAGACAAGACAAAAACAGACTATAGCATATGTACAAGTTATTACCATAGTGTAGCTTTACTCAATAAAGCTACACCAGTTTAAAGTTTAATTGTTTGGTATGATTAACAATTTAAACCCTCTGAAATATCACGAGCATGCCTTTGATGATCACTTGAAAGGCTGGGCATGAAACCCCTTATAAACGCACTTTATTATTCTCTGAAGATGCTAACTGTCCCTCTAACTGCATGTGGCAATTATATTAGTTAGTTTGTCATTAGTGCTGATGTTTGTGAATTTGGCGTTTTTTTTGCCATGAGTCTTTGCATAAAAAGGACCCAATTTTGTGTCAAATATATGCATAATTACCAAATTTAATTATGTGGAAAGAGCACCGGACCACAGACACTCTTTATTTGGCAGAGGAGTATTTCAGCCTTTGCACGTGCTTCGTGCTTTTTTCAAATTATATTCTTCCCCACTTGCATGGGTTTAGCACTGCGGTTCTCAAAGTGGGGTCCGGGGACCCCCAGGGGTCTTTGAGGGGGTTCCAGGGGGTCCCCAGGCAAATGATTGATAGGGACCAAATGGACCCTTATGTGTCTATAACTCTTAGAGTGTACAAATAGAACCAAATGGACCCATTTGTGAGTGAGACACTACTGGACAAGCTTATAATGCATCGCATCGTGACATGTTGTGAGCATGTAGATCTGCTATTTTCAGTTATTTTTTTTTATGAAGATAAGGAAAACCAGGTGGAACGTGGTTAGGAAGGAAGGAAGGAGGGAAGGAGGGAAGGACGGAAGGAAGGAAGGAAGTAAGGAAGGAAGGAAGGAAGGACGGACGGACGGACGGGCGGACGGACGGACGGAGGTAAGGAAGGAAGAACATAGGATGCAAGCCGATAAGAGTGGAGACAAGACCAAAGAGATAAGGAGGAGGATTAGGGGAGGAGAGGGCGAGCCACTGAGCCGGGTGATGAAGAAGGGAGTGGAACAGGAAACGAAAGAGAGACTGAGAGGAAAGGAAGAGGCAAAGTGAAAGAGGAGATGGTGATGATGATGAGGGGACAAGAAGGAAGGCGTACGAGGAGCGTGTTGGCTGTCAGCATCCATCTGGCAGATAAGAGCTCGGGCTACATCATCTACTTCCCGCCATTACAGATGAAAGCAGCCATTCCTACAAGCCTACAATCAGATCAGCATCGTGTTATTAGCGCTGCTGCCGCCGTCGCCGCTAGCCGCGGGATGATTGTCTCGGAGACACCGTTTGAATGGTGAACACCCTGCCAGCCATTGTGGGAGCAGACCATGCATTCAACAAGCTGTGACATAATACAATATATATAGTGTTGCTGTCGGAGAAGAAACCTCGCATCTCCGTATTCCAACTCTCTATGTTTTTCTTTGTCGTACAAGCGTGTCAAGCAAAAGTAGTGAAGATAGCCGATCTACAAGATCGGACGAGTTTCATTACTTCTGAAACCTTTTCGTTCCATTGCCTGAAAAGTATTGGTTTTGGAGATACAAGGTTGCCGCCCGACAGTGGCGATATAGGCTGATCCCAGACTAGATTGCAACCGACTGGCCACTATCGCGTTAACTAGATCACTATGAAGACATTCAGCATGACTTATTGTATCTTATCTGTGTTCCTCGGTGAACTGCACAGCGAGCAGGCCAGGGCTTTGGCTTTTGTTGTGCTTAAAAAGCCAACACAGCAGCCGGACTGGAGGTCTTTTGTATACGGTAAACCTGACTTTTGTTGAAAAATAAAAATGTGAACAGGCCAATGAGCTGTTCACTTAGGCAGTGGCAAATGTACAAAGAGGAGTTTTCCATCTCTATTTGACAGCTGACCCCACAGTTGACTCTTTTTCAAAATATTTTATGCTTTCTAATATTTTCAAAAACAGATGACAAAGCATCACTTCACTTCTTTTGAGGTTGTAGGTCTGCTAGGTTGCAAGAGCCAGGTTGGAATTTGTCAAGTTCAGGTTCTATTATTCTCATAAAGTACAGGCTCCTGGCTTTGTTGTCAAAGTGTCCTTGAGCAAGACACTGGACCCTTATCTGCTCCCAATGAAAAGGCTGGTATCTTGCATGGTTTCCTCTGTACTGCTGTGTGAATGCGTGTGAATGAGTGAAGGTAATGAAAATTGTAAAGCACTAGAGAAAGGTGCTATATAAATAGACCACTTAACTTTCATTTCAAGCCAGCAGTGTCATATATGATTCCATTAGTGTGTTGAGAATCAGACTAATGGAGAAGTGTGGGGAAAAAAGGCCATGCTTGTGCACAGTACAGTACTAGTGCATCATGATGCTGCCTTCTCCTGTTCAATGACTTCTTTGGTTGCTCACCATCTCAGTCTTCTTCAATAGAGCACCGAAGTCTGACGTAATTTACGCATCCTACCTGGATCGTATTGTTTTCCGCCCATTCTGAATTCCCATAGACGTGTTTAATATCGCGTCAAATAAGAACTGTGTTCCAAAAACAAACAAATGATCCCGGCGGTTTGACTCTTGTGGATATGAAGCATCAACTGCCGGTGAGAAAACGCAAATGTTACTTCCGCCGAATTAGTTACATTTTTGCCAGAAATAGACTGTATCAAATATGTGTGGGTGACTATCATAAACGATACAGAGCCACCTCCCTGACAATATCACAGAGACAGTTTTTATAATTCTTATATGAGACGATTCTAAGATGACCCAATGTTATTCTCCTTAGAGTAATTACTTCCACGACCCAGGGGATGAACAAGTGACGTCAGGGACTTCTGTACTCTATAGGGCCGTGTCAAATTGAGAGATCTCCGTCAGGTCTGGTTTATCATTATCAGGTATAGAAACATACTTGATGCCTTACAGTATAAGGTAGTTCTGCAAAGGTCCATGTGCTACCGAGCGTTCTAGATGGACTGAGCCTGTAATTTATGGCCTTTTGATAACCCTGATGACATACCCAAGTCACTAAATCAACTTCTGCGGACCTCTTCCCTGGAGTTTGTACGCCTTCCAGTTTTGCAGGCTTCCATGGACTATGATTGTGATCGTGGACCCCCTGACTGTGGATCGAGGGTGTGATCGTGGACACCCCAGATCGAGGGTTTCCATGGAATGCGGAGGCGGACTATCGTGACCCATGGATCGTGCGTGTGGACCACCGGCTGCGGCTCAGGGGTTTCCGTGACACACAACGGTGGATCGCTATTATAGTTGTTGCTATTATTGTTGCTGTTGCTTGTACAGTACTCTCTCTCTCTCTCTCTCTCTGTCTCTCTGTCTCGCTGTCTCTCTCTCTGTCTCTCTCTCCCCCTAACACGATGAAGGCCGATGGCCACACACAGAGAGCCTGGTGTGTGCGGTTGTGCGCGTGTGCGTGTGTGCGTGTGTGTGTGTGTGTGTGTGTGTGCGTGTGTGTGTGTGTGTGCTTGGGGGAAGGGGGTGGCATCGTCAGGTCTCTACTCTATATGTAAATGTCTTGAAACAACTTGTGATGTGGCACTGTAATAAAATTGAATTGAATGTCTCTACTGAAAAGGAAGAGATAAGGGACATAATTTATTTCAACATGTTATTAGGCAGACATGCATGCCTTTATTCTACACTGCGTTCAGACTCAGAGATAGTAAAACATTTGAAAGCATGTGCAGGCCTACACTTTTTCCCACACTGAAAATGTATCAGGAATCAATTTTCACTGATAAAGAATCAGACTGATAAGCATCGGTATCAGTAAAACCTTATCAAGTCCCATTCCTAATTTCTACATGGTTGTTCACTGCAGTTTAATAGCATATGCTTAATGTAAAAATGGTTCTTCTGGTATCTTGCTGACTACGAAAGTGGTTCTCAAAGTGGGGTTTGGGGACCCCCAGAGGTCCTTCAAGGGTTTTTTTGGACAAAAGGACTCGCGTCACAAAAGACTCACCAAGTCCCCATTATGGCGGGGCATTACAGCCCCCGTGGTGGGCAGGGGACAAGGGGGGAGAAACATAAAACTGCTGGAACTGCAGTAGATGGAGACGTAATTCTGCAAACAAGGGGTTTTATACAAGAAAGAGAAGCATAATAAAGATGTCAGGGCGAACCAAGGCCACGTAGTAAACAAAACCAGGACAGTCTCAAAAGAAATGTAGGCTAGTCTAAGTACCCTGCCACAAGAGAATGATTACAAGGCTTAAGGTTAACGTGACATCCTAGCCAAAGTGCGAGAAAGCTCCAAGCAAAAAAAAATCTACCTACCGCTTCAAGCATCTGGTAAACCTTGGAAAATATATATGTTTTGCTAATCTTTAAATGTCTAAATTTCAATACAGCAATGCACTGATATTAAAAAGCATACTCTGTACATGTGAATACTACTGTACCATTTAAAGCCTATTATGTGCTCTTTGCTGACATCATGTAAAGCTTGTGAATAACTCTTTGGTGTTGGAAAATACATTTTTCAAACAAAGAAATACTGCCTTTCCGATCATGCCGATTTTGAAAATCTTCTCTTGAATTAATAAAAACACCTTAAATTGCATGAAGGCACGCACGCACGCACGCACACACGCACGCACGCACGTACGCACTCACACACACACACACACACAAGTATACAGTATACACCCATTCTCAAACACCTGCTTTTTATGTGGAGCTCATTTTATTTTGTTTATTTTTGCCAAATTGGTTTTGGAGCAGTGGAAGCCAGAGAGCACAGCTTATTCTTTAATAAGCAATTTAACTGAACCTTTTATATTATTATTATTATTATACATTTTTGCTGTTTGACCGACTCTTTGATTGATCACTGAGATAAAATTCGCTTGGAATGAAGTTAGCTCAATGTTGCAAAACAAAATGATACAAAGTTTCGTAGTAGACTACTTTTGTCATGTTGCTGTAGTCTTAGCTTGTTATATTTCTCTAGGGGGCTGGCAGGGGGTAACTTCAGTCAATTTAAGCTTCACAGTAACTGGTGGCTCACTACACTTTCCAAGTAGCTTGAACAACCCTGCAAAAAGCTACTATTATGACGATGACGTAAACCACTGCAACGCAGTCCCACATATGCCAACCCACTGCTGTAATCTATTGACAGCAATGCTTGCACTCAAATCCAACAACACAAATATGGGAACAATCACCAGGGTCAACATTCATTAAAAGATGATTTGGGACCTTAATAAGTGCAGTCTCGGTATGATGCGGTATTGAAATCCTGATTGAAACGTTTCAAATCATGGTTATATGGCTATCGTTCACAACAACTGCCAACACTTGTAATGAGACTGACAGACTGTCTTTTCCAGAAGTTTTTGAAATGAGTAGCAAACTGTTTGGTAATTGATGCAAATGGATGAAACAACAGCAGGTTTGTTGGAGAAGAGGCTGAGCACAAGCAATCTTAAAATAATCAGCGACTCAGCCAGCCGATGTGGAGCTTTTAATAATGGAAAGCAAATAGGAGGCAACCGGTCAAACACATCTACGAGGAGAGAAGGCATATTAACATCAACAGGGTTAGAGGATGGTTTCAAGTGAGACCATGAGTCGCAATGCGACACGCGTATAGATCGACTATTTCTGAATAGACAAAGTATAAAATATAGGGCTCAATTGGTTAATTTATGTCTTGTAATTATAATCTAAATCTACAAAGTAACTTGCAACTAAAGTTTTCAAATCATTGTCGTGGAGTAAAGAGTACTAGAATATTGAAATTACCTGAAATTACCTCTGAGATGTAGCAGTGCAGTTGAAGTACAAAGTATTTGAAAATGGACATACTCAAGTAAAGTAAAGTACCTCAACATTGCACTTGAGTAAATGTACCAAGTTACTTTCCATCACTGGCTGCATTAACTCATTAAAACTGGGAAAGCATCTGTGTCATTTTAGATTTAAAACATTTTTCAGAAAACTCTTAGGATTCAGAACATTGTTTTTTAACGGCGGTTCTCAAAAATAGCAGATATACAAGCTCACACGTCACGCTGCGGGCTTGTACATCTGCTATTTTTCAAGATCTTTGAACGATTTTGAAAATGTGAATACTTTTGGGTCACAAAACATTTTAGGATGGGTCGGTCTGCGGCCAAATAAATATCATTTTGGGGGTCCTTGTAAAGAAAAGGTTTGAAAACCATTAGTTTAGAAAGCATTTGTGTAATCGGCCTCAGGTCTTAATGGTTAAAAAAGAACAAAAAAGAAGAAAACCTGAAAACCTTTATAGCACCCACCGGGGGAGAAACAGGGGACTCATTTCTACATCTGTCTCTCTCATTTCTCCTCCTCCTCTTCTGTGTTCGGAACACATGAAGAGATTAAGCAATACGCAGGGTTCCTCACTACAGCGCCTTGCTTAATCTCTCCCTTTCTCCTCACCTAATAATTAATGTGTCAGCGGGCCGTAAGGGACAGACTTAATTTCGAAACCTGTCAAACAAGTCGCTTTCAAGAACATGAAGAAAAAAAAACTGCAAATGTGGAAGTGGGAGATACCGTTATTTAATTCAAGTTGAAAACCTGTTCAATTCATTAGGACGTGCCATTCCTGAGTTGCTTTTGACAGCCTCCAAACGATTGTAGAGAGAATCATGTAAAATGGATGAGAATGAAATTAATTCACGGGTTTCCAGCGTGCGAACTGGAATGTCACATTCAATTGATGTTTGGTAAAACTGAATCTGATTTTCAAGCAACGTTATTGCTAATTGTAAATAGACCTCACACCAGCTATAATCTAATACGCCTATCCACCGTAATGCCAGCTGTGGCTCGGGAGAAAACACTAATTGAAATGTTGTGTGTGCACTATGTACATATATAAACGTGTGTGCACACGCATGCATGTGTTGTGTGTGTAGTACTGCGCATGGCAGTAAAACCCTCAAAGAAGTGGTTCCCAACCTGGGCCGGAGCCCTCTGGCGGGCCATGACAATATTCCAATTTGGCCCCCAAATAATTGTCAAAACGTTTCAAAATGTTTTTATGATATGACATTCATAAAAAAAATGAATGCAAAAAATGGCATGGTATTTGTTCTTTAAAGCAGCCTTATGTAACTGTTTAACAACTATATAGCATATTATTTCCCACACAATTATGAAGTTACATGTTTAAGCAATAACAATCATTTGACTCAGGGGGGTCCCTGCTAGGGGCTTGAGTCTTGCCAGTATGACTATGTACTGTATAGGGGAGACAATGAGTTTCATCCTGGCATTTGCCAAGGCACCAAGGCAGAATGCCAGTCAAAGCGACGACCGGCCAATCACAGCGTGTCCTCGCCGGACATGCTTGCAGAGAATCATGTCAACTCTGTCAGTCCTTCTAAATCCAAACTATATATATATATATATATATATATATATATATATATATATATATATATATATATATATATATGTATTTGTTTTAAGTGTAATTCTATTAGCATTATTAGAACCTAAGCAACTTTGAAAAATACATTGTCAACTCGCTGTGGAATGGAAAAAACATAACATTTTTGTCAACTCCGTCAGACTCCGTCAGATGTCAACTCCGTCAGATATGCCATCTTATGGAGTTGACATCTAAAAAAAACTGTGGGAGGTGGCCCCATTACATGGTTCATTGGTTTGATAGTCAACACAAAAAATACCCTTTTCCCGGCATAATTGAAGAATATATAAACAAATAATAATAATAAAGGTTTTGTCCCGATTCTCAAGAATGGGTGGATATACAAGCTCAACATTGTGAGCTAGTTAGATCTGCTCTTTTCGCTATTTCATTAAAACACGTTTTTAGTTTTATTTTACTTTTGTGACCCATATAAATTGGTCCGTGACCCAAAAATGGTCCTGACACTGTTTGGAAAACACTGAAATAGGGAGCAGGCATTAGCTCTCTCGGCCACAGTTGATAATGCTTTCAAAATTATTACAGTAAAATCCCTTCTGGTTTGGTTACAGTTTGAAACTTTTCTAAGAAGTATTTGCTGGATTTCTGGATTGGCATTGAAAAGCTGTTCTATCTTTAGACATGGAACACATACATAATGCATAATGAGCTTTGGGCTTACTTTAACTTGCATGTTCTTAAAAAATGGGGCAGTAAAAAAGAAAGTCTTAATACTAGTGCTGTATGCCATGTGAGAGTGGAATTGGGGGTACCTGGGGGGGGAGGGGGTCTACATGAACACTGCTCACACCCCTCCTTGGCCCTTTATCCATCCCTACACACACCAGTCAAGGACCCCAAAATCGCGGTATGCTGTCAGCTTGTAGATCAATTTGGGGATCCTGTTATGGATCCTGGCTTAAAGGCATTAGACATTAGTTCACATAACTTCAGAGGCATTGACACTGAGCCACTTATGTAAGTAGTTTAATAAAGTAGTTTAATAAAGTATAAATCATTATTGTAACACGTTTCCACCCCCACACCCCATACCCCCTCTATCTCACGCACGCACACCGCGCGCACGCACACACACACACACACACAGTTTGCAAACAGATGCTCATTAGCACGCACACACATATCTGTATGTATATATCACACGCACGCACGCACGCACGCACGCACTTTACCACTGTGTCAACCGAGTGCCTCCTCGGTTGTGATTAATCAGTGTTAATTTTGACGACTAAAAACTAAGACAACAAATGTTTGTCAGCTACCTTTTTTCACTGGCTGATTAAAACTATCAATACATATTTTGACATTTTCATCAACAAATAAAAACTAGACTAAAATGTTAGGGAGGGACAATGAAGAAGAGATCCAAGTCAATCCAAATTTAACTTAAAGATAAGCACACAAGCTAATTTTATTAAGAGATGGTGTGTTTAGGTTAACTTGAATACTATATGCAAGCTAAAGAAATCACCTCTGACCTGTACTGATTAAAGTGAATGAACCAGAGTTCATTCACTTTAGATACCTAAATGAAAAGATTGTTTGACATGCTGAATGAGTGTAAAGTGTCACTATCCTGCATGTTTGAGAATCATTTAGAACAATGTATTACACTTTACTAAACTTGTGTCATTACTCCACTAAGGGATGATTGTGAGATTCTAATAATCTGACCATGAAAATGATCTAATAACTAGAAAAAGTGCTCCTCGGAGCACAGGTCTCCGCCAGGTCAGAAATCGGCCTCATGGTGGCACTATAACATGAGAAATGTGAATGCCCCAATGCCCCATGCGAAAAGGAAAAATTTGGGGCAGGGGTTCGGAATTGGCATCCAGGGAGTGTGTGTGCAAAGTTTCGTTGCGATCAGGCCAATGGTGCCGGAGATTAGCTATTCACTAGAAAGAACGAGCCCAATCGATGGTCTTGAAGGGCCGATCCAAACCCAGCCGCCCGGATTCGTGCGGCGCTTCCTATTGCTTCACCAATCTATGTCCCCGCCACACACACACACACACACACACACACACACACACACACACACACACACACACACACACACACACACACACACACACACACACACACACACACACACACACACACACACACACACACACACACACACACACACACCTGGGTGCCTATCCTGATCTGAGCATAATTATGAGTCTGACCCCATCAAGCCAAGAACAAAGACACAAATGCCACACCGTTAAATGTTTGCTTTGTTTTGTTTTGATTACAGACCCCATGAGGCTGGAAGAGCATTAGTTTTGCCAATAGCATGCAGCTCCCACACACCTCCATAAAACCTTACTTGAGGGGCACCAGCACATCTGCCACATTTGCAGCAATTCAGTGTGTGTGTGTGTGTGTGTGTGTGTGTGTGTGTGTGTGTGTGTGTGTGTGTGTGTGTGTGTGTGTGTGTGTGTGTGTGTGTGTGCTTAACCCAGTGTTTACCAAACAGTGGGTAGGGACCCATCTGTGGGCCGCGGAACCATTTCTATGGGTCGCAAGTAAATATCCCTGATTTTTTTGTCTCCTACATTTTGTTTCGAATTATCATTTCAAAATATTTTCAAACAATTCCCCAAATTAAATGAAAAATATTTTCAATGTACAATTGAATGCCAGAAATTAAAAAAATAATTAATAATAATAATTAATAATAATAATAATAATAATAAAAGATACCAAAAAAAATATTCATTTGTTCATTCATTCATTCATTCCAAGTTGAATGGAATGAATGAATGGTGTGTTTTGGTGTGAGCATTGGGGCAGGCACTCGTGACTAGAAAAGTGTTTAGAAAAGTTGTCAAAAAGATAGAGAATGAGTTTGAGATTGAGATTCTGTGTACATGTTTAGTTGGGCATAGACGTAGCGTACGTGCCAGCCTGATGTAAGTAGACAAGTGACGGATTGCAGGCATAATGTTTGGTTGAGCACTAGTCCAAGCCTCCCTCTTGCCATCAGCCAGCCACTCAGATGTGTATCTCTCGCCACACACACACACACACACAGAAAAGTGACTTTTCTCACTTTCAGTCCAGTGGCTCCTATTCACATGCAAAGCGTTCCGGGACGGGATTCCCGGCTAGACATTAGTCCAGACAAAACATCTTTTGTTGCATTTGATTACTATTCTTGTTCTTAAACAACAGGAGGAGAGCAGCTGTTCATGTTTTAACGTTTCAGACTGATTGGGAACATGGAGGGATCGTTGTTCAAGTACTGAACACAAACAATCGGTTTTACACAGCTCTGCAAAAGCCGTCTGTGAGAGGGTCTGCGTGTGTAGTGTGTGTGTGTGTGTGTGTGTGTGTGTGTGTGTGTGTGTGTGTGTGTGTGTGTGTGTGTGTGTGTGTGTGTGTGTGTGTGTGTGTGTGTGTGTGTGTGTGTGCGCGCAGTGGCGTGCACAGACATTTTGAGGGGCAGGTGCTCAAGTAAATTATACTTTTTTTTGTTAACTTGGTCTGCTCTTTTTTCCCTCTACACCTATACCTCTTTGCCAAATAGCCGATCTACAAGCCGATCTACAAGCCCACAACGCCTCGCAGCGCGAGGCTTGTAGGCTTGTAGAGCTGCTATTTTTGTCTAAAGTTCTCCTCAGAAAAGGGATGCTAGGTTTCGAGTGGTTATGGTAAAAAGAAAAATCATATCACATAAAGATTTGGCGGACCCCCTGTAGTAACTCTGAGGACCCCCTAGGGGTCCCGGACCC
Organism: Gymnoscopelus microlampas; assembly: GCF_963454915.1. Lineage (NCBI taxonomy): Eukaryota > Metazoa > Chordata > Actinopteri > Myctophiformes > Myctophidae > Gymnoscopelus > Gymnoscopelus microlampas. Next base: position 43,817,584 of record NC_139949.1, on the reverse strand, counting down.
CCTGTTGAAGACCCCTGCTGTGCCCTTTTTTCAAAAGGGCACTTCTGGTCAAGAGGGCAAAGGGCAGGTAGTCTATCTGTGCACGTCCCTGTGTGTGTGTGTGTGTGTGTGTGTGTGTGTGTGTGTGTGTGTGTGTGTGTGTGTGTGTGTGTGTGTGTGTGTGTGTGTGTGTGTGTGTGTGTGTGTGTGTGTGTGTGTGTGTGTGTCTGTCTGGACTCTGGAGCTAATCTCGCAAACCACTGGACCGATCAGCACCACACTTCATATTGTCTCTGTCGGGTGGAAACCTCATCTGTCCAATACATTAACTTTTCAGGATTCAAATTCAAAAGTACAAAAAGTAGCAGATCGACATGCTTCAAACACGTGGCTGAGTGCTGCGTATTGAGCTTGTAGATCTGCTACTTTCGATGCTTGTGTGTGACTCTGTAGTGTGATCAAGCAGAGCGTTAATTTACAAAACACAAAAGGTTAAAATATGGAGATAAGAGGTTTCTGCCCGACAGCAACGATATGCAAGCTGTCAGTATAGGCTACAGACCTCTGTTTCATACTTTTTGAATGGAACATTTTATAATGGAAGTCAATGGGGCGGAGCAGTTTACAAACTACTTCTCTAAGACTTTGCAAATAAAAGGAAGTTTAGAAATGGGTCTGCAATTACTGGGAGGTAGTCGGTCACGACTCACGGCTATAGGCTTTGAATAATAGCATGTTTGAAATGAACTGGCACACAGTCAGATCCAATGGAGTTATTCCCAATGGTATGTTTGGACCTACTGTGAGGAGCCAAAAACATCTTACAAATAGAGATTGGAATAATATCTAGAAGAGGACTGGAAGAGGGACACAGTACATTACGGAAGACAATGGCTGTGAGTTCTTCCAAAAACATTGGGTTTAAACTGGCTCAGTGAACTTTATCCACAAAGAATGAATACATTTCACAGTCCTCATTTGAAAAGACTGGAACATCGAGGGTCAGGGTTCAGTAATCTATTGATTGTGCAAACAAAGCTCTTGGATTTTTCCTGTTAAGGTTAATCAAGTTAGAAAAACAGGCAATTCTTGCCTCTTTCACTTTCTGATTAAAAGATGAAATGAGTGCGTGCGTGCGTGCGTGCGTGCGTGCGTGTGCGTGCGTGCGTACGTGCAGAGATAGCATAGCATTACTGTCGGGGGTGAACCATATCCAAAAATGGGAAATGTTGAATTAGAAGTTCCAATGGATCCAATGTAGTTATTATTTAGTCACAAGCTCTTGTTAATACTTTTCATTGGCTCAACATTTATAAAACACGCAGACTCTTGCGCACTTTCACTTAACAAAAATTAAGACAGCCCAACAGCAACGAGGTGTTAATCTAGTACAGAGGGAGAGAATGCTATAAGTTATCTTCACCCTGCACAGAGAGAAGAAAATAAAAAACTCAATGTTGTAGACTTATTCCACCCGTCACGTTAATTTAACAGGAATAGTGTCAGGGAGAGAAGGTAACACATCGTCTCGGTCGGGTTGAAACCTCATTATGTCCAAAACTGTTACTTTTCAGGATTCAAATTCAAAAGCAGCAAAGGTAGCAGATCTACAAGCCTTTGGATCTGCTATGCTGTAGGGGGTTAATTTACGAAAGAAAAACACACAAAGTTAGAATATATATATATATAGGAGATAAGAGGTTTCTGCCCGACAACAACGACATACATCTTGGAGCTGACCATTTCAGTCATAATATCGTCACTGTCAGGTGGAAACCTTGTATGTCAAAAACTGTAACTTTTCAAGAAATGGGAAGACAATTACATTGTGTTCCAATCAATTCAATGTACAGTATTTTGTCACAAGCTCTTGTTAATACTTGTCATTGGTTATGAAAACCAAGAATAGCAAAAATAGCATAAAACTATCTACGAGCTAGACGCTATGCGTCATGATGTGACACGTTGTGAGCTTGTATAGATCGGATATGTTTGCTACATTTCCGTGACACAACGTTTTCAGAAGGGGATCTCTGATAACAAATCAAAGAAAAAGGTCCCGCACACTGCCTGGAACTTGCAAAAAGGATGCTCTTTATTAAGACAACGTTTCGGTCGTTAGACCTTCATCAGGACAGACTAACGACCGAAACGTCGACTTAATAAAGAGAATCATTTTAGCAAGTTCCAGAGAGTGTGCGGGACCTTTTTCTTTGATTTGTAATCCCTTCTGGACATTGGCACCTTTTTGGTTGTACTACGCACCTGTCACCTTTGAGCTGTGCATAAAATAGGGGGCGCCCCGCGCCCGCTGGCCTAGCGGTCCAGGCGCTTACCACATATGCTGGTAATCCAGCTAGACAGCGTGTCGAGGGTTCGACTCCCGATCCCGACAACCTTTGCTGTGTGACACCCCCCTCTCCCCATTTCCTGTCAGCCCACTATCAATCAATAAAGGCCCAAAAAATATCTTTAAAAAGAATATAAAATAGAACATGAATTTCAGAAGAAAAAATTTAAAACATGAAAAACATGAAATACAGAGATACAAGATTTCTGCCCGACAGCTGTGATATGGCTGCTAAGCCAGATGTTAAATGCCTTTCAAAAGGGAACTTGTGGTGGTGGTTTGATGAACACTTCAGGTCAGCTTTTGAACGTTACCACTGCCCACGTATACACGCTTACACAGAGAGAGGGAGTGACCGAGGCAAAAAGTCACGTTACAATACGTGTGAATCATTATCAGCAGCTGTTGTTGTATTATTTAAATTGTTTAATTAAAATGCCTGTGGGAATACGCTTTAACATCCATCAAAACAACCTTTTTAATCTTTGCGCACAGGAGGTGCAAGTATGTTTGTGTGCTCATGTGGAACCTGTGTGTGCGTGCGTGTGTGCGTGTGTGCATTTGAGTGTGTGAGTGTGTGAGTGTGTGAGTGTGTGAGTGTGTGTGTGTGTGTGTGTGTGTGTGTGTGTGTGTGTGTGTGTGTGTGTGTGTGTGTGTGTGTGTGTGTGTGTGTGTGTGTGTGTGTGTGTGTGTGTGTGTGTGTGTGCGCGTGCGCGCGCGTGCGTGCGCCTACACGCTGAGTGTGTGGGTAGGTGCTGATAGCTGAGTGTGCTTGACAGAATTTGTGAGTGTTAATGGTGTTCGTTTTATGAGGCTGTAGTTAATAGTGAATTTTGTGAGCAGCCTGTTAGCTGAGTCACCAGGCTGAGACTGTTTATATAACACTCTGTCACATTAATAGAGAATGCTCATTAATGGCAGGCATGCAATTAATTGTGAGATACATGGGTTGTGTGGTGAATAACTCACAATCGCAATGCAGTGAGGTGCATCGTTCATTCAAGGTATATACAGTCTGGTTGAACACTTAAACCATATACTTAGTCGAGGGGAGTTCAGCGAGGCTCTACTCTAGGCCCTCCTGTTTTCGCTCTACACTAGTAAATAGCTTCACCGACCATAGCAGAACAAGCTCACAATGCTTTGCGTTGCAATGCTCTGTGAGCTTGTACATCGGCACCATTTTACAATGCGTTACGATTAACCAAGTATTTATTTCAGGTACCAAAGTATACAGGAACATATGTATATAGAAAGAAAATGAAAAAAAAACACTAAATGATGTTAGAGCGCCCCCTAAATTTCTCAAATGAGGCTTTTTGACTCTCTTTCACGGGAGCCACGCTGTCTGTAGTTTATGAAGTCTAATGCATTTGTACAGTTCCATACAACACCACAGTTAAGACAATAATTACAATATTCGGTTTGGTGCATGTATTAGGTAAAACCAAATAACAAAATAAAATGTTAGTTGAACTTCGATCTCCAAGGAGGCTTAATTATGGAGGAATGAATAGAGCCATTCATGTCTCAAGGATATCTGTCACTTTAAAAAGACAAGAGATTAACTGTTGAAGACAAAAAAAAGAAAAAGCAATCACCGTCCGTCGGTTTGAATCTTTAAATGACGTCAAAGGCGTGGGTCAATGAAACCTTGTGAGATTTCTATGCCAGCATCAGGAACGGCAACAGATGAGAGGCAGAGAAGGCGACACTGACCAACTTGAAGAACAAATCTAAATGGAAATGTTGCAATGATTACTGTAATGAATGTTAATTGGGATGTGCCTACAGTATAATTTTCACATGGTCATAGCTAACCACATGAAGCTAACATAAAACAACAGTCAACGATCACATATTTAATATTAGCAGCAGCTAAACACTTTTTCAGTCAGTTTTTTTCAGTTTTTACCATCCGATATCTTAAGGGCATGGTTAAACTTTTCTTGTGTCACAACCTGCGAATAAGCTAGATACGGCCCAGTATTCTGGCTACAGTTGATAGTTTCGACAAAGACGTATCCCTTCTCAAAGCATAATATGCCTAAATACCCCTAGAACAGAAATATCCCAGGTGGAGTGTAACTGTGAAACTATGAGTATTCTTGTATAGGCAAACATTACATGCACCTATTCTATTAACACATTGAGTGCCAAAAACGGTCCGGACCGTTTTTCATAATCCTAACATGGTGTGCCAAAAACGGTTATGGCCGTTTTTGGGGAAAAATATTAAAAAAAAAAAAAAAAAAAAAAAAAAAAATTCCTTCACAGCACCAGGAGATATCATTTTACGAAGATTTAGACTCCAATCCACCTCCTGGTTGAGTTATGACTTCAAAAGCCTGTATCTCGGCTCCTGTGTACTTTTTGTTTTTACGATGTATTTTCGACTATTTTCAACTGGCTGCAACTATGGAACGGATTACCGAATGTTTTTAATCTTTTTCCCCGGATTGTACGAGACCTCTATGTGTGTAATGAGGGGATCACCGTGAGGACGGTGATCACTGAAAATGTTTTGTGACTACTTGAAAAAGGTCCAAAAATGGTTAAAATTCCAGGCACTGGACTATTAGTTTTGATGGGTTATTGGTGTATTCGTTTATTATTTGTGGGCAACAAGGGCTCGTCTCTCCAGGGCCTGGTTGATTGGGAAAGGATATGTAGGGATTGGTTGATTGGGAAAGGGCACGCACCTGACATGACAGATGTTTTCTACCAGCACGTCCAAGAATAATACCATGAGTTATTGTACTATATGCACATTTGGATGGATGAAATCAGTACATGCAAACTAAACAAACAAATTCAACATGTGGACATGTTTTATTTCGCCTGTTACAACTTAAGCCTTTAGGTGCATCAGTGGGTTTTTGTCTGGAGGAATTGAGTCAAGCCGTTATACAGTATAGGTTATTTAAATCTCTATAAAGGCGCAGAATCTCTCTCTTATTGAGTGTGTGTCTGTTTGTGTCTAGCCCGTGTGAGAACCATCCGACCAACTTACGTTGTGTAACGTGCATTGAGTGCACATGCATGCATGGATGGCCACAGCAGCAATAGACAACCATGTCCTTATTAGACAAAGATTATTGGAAATTGCTATGTGAATAAACACACATTGTGGCACTAGCTCAAGTGCTAAAGCGGTCATTTGGAAATTCACGTCCTTGAGCAAGACACTGAACTGCTTCCGATGAGTGCTCCCGACCAGTTGGTGTCTTGTATGGTTTCCTCTGCTGTTGGTGGGAGAATGGGTGAATGTAGGCTAATACACATTGTAAAGCACTTTGGATGAAGACACAATAAATGCACCATTTTACATTGTGCTACTACTAACCGAGTATTTATGTCAGGTACCTAAGTATACAGGAACATATAAATGTATACAGAAAGAAAAGGAGAAAAAAAACGGTGCCACCAAATTATGTCAGAGCTCCCCCTAAATTTCTCAAATGAGGCTTTTCGACTCTTTCACGGGAGCCAAGCTCTGTGTATTTTATGAAGTATAATGTCTTTGTACAGTTCACTTCACAGTTTAAGAAAAATACACAACAATCGGTAAGGTGCATGCATTAGGTAGAACCAAATACGACTCCCTTGTCACAACCTCCACCCACATCCACAACCTTTTCGACCCTACTCTTTCATTCCTCCCCCACATAACCACATTACCAAAACAGCATTCTATAACCTTAGGAACATTGCCCGTCTATGGCCCTCCCTGACATTCTCTGCTGCCAAAACACTTATCCATGTCTTCATTTCATCCTAGTTAGACTACTGCAACGGCATCCTCCATGGCATCACCTCCAAAACCCTCAATAAACTCCAATATGTTCAAAGCTCAGCTGCCCGCCTGCTCACCAGCACCCGCTCCAGAGACCACATCACACCAGTCCTCTATGACCTCCACTAGCTGCCTGTCAAAACAATTATTTACCACCTATAAGGCACTCCAAACCTGGCCCCCCACTACCTCTCTGACCTCCTCGGGCCACATTTCCCATCCCGTTCCCCCGGTTCCAGTGATGCCGGCCTCCTCAAGGTCCCCAAGACCAAGCGCCGAACTTGGGGCGACAGGGCCTTCTCTGTGGCTTCCCCCTCCCTCTGGAATGCACTCCCCAAACGTATCAGAGATGCCCCCTCCCTCCCTACCTTCAAAACCGCCCTGAAAACCCACCTGTTCACTACTGCCTTTCCCAGTTTACTTTGTATCAACTCTTGTTTTTAGTGTTTGTATTGCTTTTATCTCTTATTGTACTTGCTTATCTTGTTTTTTCCTAATAAAGCTGTTGTTACCAACGCTCTCCCCCTGCCCCCCCCCCGCACACATGTTGTTATTATATAACAAAATACAATTATAGTTGAACTTTGATTTCCAAGGAGGCTTAATTATGGAGGAATGAATAGAGCCATTCATATCTCAAGGATATCTGCCACTTTAAAAAGACAAGAGATTAACTGTTGAAGACAACAAAGAGAAAAAGATTAAACAAAGCTATCACCGTCGTTTTAAATCTCATTTAATCTTAAATGACGTCAGAGGCGTGGGTCAATGATACTTTGTGAGATTTCTATGCCAGCATCAGGAACAGCAACAGATGAGAGGCAGAGAAGGACGACACTGACCAACTTGAAGAACAAATCTAAATAGAAATGTTGCATAGCAACCACCTTGTCAAAGCAGGCAGTCAGGTACCACTTTTCTTGTAGAAATGATTACTGTAGTGAGTCTTAATTGGAATGTGCCTACAGTATAATTTTCACGTGGTCATAGCCACAGAAGCTCGCAACATTATATTAATATTATTAATATATTTATATTTATTATTAGCAGCAGCCAAACGCTTGTTTTTACCATCCAATATCTTAAGGACATGGTTAAACTTGTCTTGTGTCACGACCTGCGAATAAGCTAGATACCGCACGGCTACAGTTGTTAGTTTCAACAAGGACTTATCCCTTTCTCAAAGCATAATATGCCTAAATAGCCCTAGAACAGAAACAGTGAAACTATGAGTATTCCTGTTATAGGCAAACACTACATGCACCCAGTGGTGTGTTGTAGGTTTTTTTGGAGGGTACCATAATTATTCCCTCCCACACGCACGGCACACGCACACGCACACACACATGCGCGCGTGCATGTAATTGCTCACAGGTTCTCATTGGAAACAAGACCGCAAGGACTTTCATGAACGACCTGTTAAAAGGAATTATCCTTATCCTTATACCAATAATTAAGAACTTAAAATATACGTATCCAAGCCGGCTCACAATTGATTGATTGATCAATAAAATAAACGCGGTCACGTTAAATACCATGTTAAGTGGTCAGGTGGGTGGGCCCCGAATGCTTTCGAGATTTTCAAGTGGGCCCTGGTCCAGAAAAGGTTGAGAACCACTGCCTCAGTGTTAGCTCTGGAGGGCAGTTTGCCAGATTTTGTGAGAAAAGCAACCAGGTCTATGAAAATAAGCCCAAAAGAAGCAACCATAGGCCACATGAGCACTTTAAACCTATACACAACGGCTATTTGAAAATAGTTGCAAACCACAACCACCAATATTTACAAGCAACTTCAGAGAAAAACAAGCCCAAAGTTGCTTATAATAAGCAAACATGGCAACACTGCTGGAGGGTAACTATGGTGAATGCAGAGCTATGGTTTATAAACAGCATTCTCACAGAACAGTTGCTCCTCTCTAGGTGGGTGAGTGATGGGTAATTAAATTCAATGTGACACGCCTACTTAGATTTAAGATCACAATAATTGTGAATTCTATAAAAGAAAATACTCGTACTATGTTGTGGTTCACCGATCAATCTGATCAGTTTAACACTTCATTTCAAATAAATACATAGGTTTGAGAGCTAGGCAACTCCCAGACTCTGATGTATTATGCATATTTTCCCCATGTAAATAAACTTTTCGAAGCAGAGCTTGATTTTTGTTATGGATAAAATTGGTCTTAAATTTCATTTTAACCCATTAAGACTCTGGAACTGTGTCATTTTTAGATTTGAGCTAAAAAGCATTATTTTACACTTTGGGCTATTCAAAAATAGCAGATATACAAGCTCATAGCGCGGCACCGAGTGCCGCGCTATGAGCTTGTAGATCTGCTATTTTTGAAAAATCGTGAAAATGTGTGCAAATCTTTGAATATATATTTTCAAAGCGAACCGTTTTTAACTCAAATCTTTGCTTTTGGGGGTCCCTGGAACAAAATATTTTGATGGGGGTCCGCGGCCAAATACATATCATTTTGGGGGTCCTTGACATGAAAAAGTTTGAGCACCACTGATATAGAAACATACGTTTTTCAGAATACTGTTGAGATTTAGGAGACATGTAGAATCGGCTTCAGGTCTCAATGGGTTAAAGTGGCATTAGATATGACTTTCTTAAACCTGCTTAGGGCCCCCAGATGGACACTAATCTATTCAGGCTCTCAACATGCTCAGGATAGGGAAGCTAGGGTTCATATGGTTAATACAGTTTCTCTCCCTATTGTTTTACAACAAGAATAGCAATCACAGTCATGTAACAAAAGATGTTTTGTTCTCACCAATCTCGTGCCAGACCCCGATTCCAGAGTGAGAAGGTCAAAGTGAGATAACGCTTCCCCTTTGTGTGTGCAAGAAGGAGGCAATTTGGGGCTGACCACATGAGTAATAGCACTTTTCCACGTCACCCACATGATGTGCTAGGGCTGGGCAATTAACCGAAAATACATAGAAACCGATTTTTAGAACCACTAACCGACTTAATCTTGCTTGATCATGTAGGTTAATCGACTGATCTGGTTGAATCTGCAGAAAAAACAACACTAAGCTCCTTCACTGATAACAGAAACAGGAGAAGAATGTTCAGCGAAATAAAAGGCAGAGTACCCTTACAGTTACTTTAAGATTACAGAGATTGGTATAACAAAGGCAACAGACCCTTTTCAAGGCAGCCATATTATTGGCATGCATGTAATAGTAGGGTCAACGCAGGTGTTGATACTAATTAAGGTTCCATTCCATTCATGTCATACTGAGTCAGGGTGGTGCTATTGTGCATATTGGCTCTGCTACACTAAATGAAATCAGTGATTTGCACTAGGCCCTATTTGTCATACAAGAAGAATATTGGGCTTATACTGTAGGTACAGTAACGCTGCATTTCCACATACCAGTCCCTGCACTGCACCGCACCGCCAGCTTGTGCCGTCGTTTCCATTATACAAGGACCAGGGCAAAAGTGGGCTCAGTGGGGCCGAATAGGGCCGAAAAGGGCCCCACTCACAGAGTTGTCAGAGGCAGGTCAAACAGGGCCAGGGATGCTGTTTGGCCGTGGTCATGATGTTTCGGTAGACTAAAGTGAGGACTGTATTTGCTCTCCCCCCAGGACTTCAGAACACAATAGTATATATAGTTTGCTGTGATTATTGTTTTTATTTGCATACAGTATTTTGCACTGGATGTGATTTGCACTGGTTTTGCTGTGATTTGTTTACATTGGTTTTTAATAAACAGTTTTATTCACAACATCCATTTGGTTCCATTTTTACGCTCTGAGTGTACAGACCTGTAAGGACAGGTCCATTTGGTTCTTACCAATAGCTGGAGTACTCCTGCACAGGTGTTTTGCATTTGTATACAGGACAATTGGCCACTTGTCTACATTACATTGGTAGGCAAGAAACAATGATCTCCACCTCTGCACTTACACTACAAAGGAGTGTCAATGACCGAAGTCTGCTATACGCATACCTGTGGATTTGAGAGAGGGTACTACTGTGCTATGGAAACAGAAGATATTTTGGGGACTATGTGAGACTATGTGAGGTCTCTCCAGCTCTTTAGTAAACAGAAAATACATTTAAACACCATTTTATTCAATCAGGAGAAACAACTCATACAGGATACAGGATGAACTAGTGAAATTGGAATTGATGACTCACACAAGTGAGCACACACAATCAGAACTGGAACACAATAATTTAAAAAAGCTGTTACATGTTTACTCTCTCCTGATTGGCTGAAATTAGCAATGCACCTGAACATTCATTTTATGTTTATTAAACTGTATAACTGCACCATTCAAATGCCCCATTTGATTGACTGAGACGTGCCAATCCCCTGTTCCACTTGAAAAATTATGTTTCAATATGGTGCTCTTTAATTGAGTTTCAACAAGAGCGCCAGCCCACCAGCCCAATAAACAGCTCAGTGAAGAAAAGGGGAGAAGCAGATGTGGATAATGTAGGATATTTCCTGTAATGAAGGCAGAAGGCTATTCTCCTGCCCTACGGAACACGTGTCAGTGAATAATACATGTCTTATACTGGTTTCCTTCTAATCATCAAGCCCTGTGTTTAATGTTTAATATCTGCTTCAATCCGGTGAATCTCCATCATAAATCCATGCAGTCAGACAAAGTATGGCGACTGCTTTTGATTCAACAATATTGAATCAAGAGCAGTACGTCACACTTCTGTTTGGACCTTAATGTATTATGTCCGTTGTCTCCCTCCTGAAAGGTAATTGCAACAATGTCCGAACTACAATACATTTATGGTAGGGCATCTAGTGTCCAATCCTGTCACCATCAGTTACAAATAACTTTATTGACGTTGCCAATCAACTACCTACTCGGGTTGGTACAATGTACCCATGGTACCCATTGTCAGAGCTGTACTCGCCTGTCTGTCTGTGTCCCTTTGATGCCCATATATGGAGATCTCTGTCTGTCTGTCTGTCTGTCTGTCTGTCTGTCTGTCTGTCTGTCTGGCTGCGTCGCTTTTATGCCCATATATCGAGCTCCCTGATGTCATCAGTATATGCCCTTGTATGGCATGCCCATATATGGCCATACCGACGGGTACTCTGACAATGGGTACAAGGGGTACAACGGGTATTGCATAACTGGGTGAGGCATGCATTCACAACTTGCATCGTTCCCGAGTTGTTGCAAAGGTCTAATATTATATAAAAATACAGAGAGAGAGAGATTACTGGACAAGAGAGAGGAGAGAGGAGAGAAGAGAGAGGAGAGCAGGAGAGAGTTTCAGATGGGAGTTAAGTCCCTTCAGTGTCAGAAGACCCGGCCTAAATGCACCATTAGCACTGCTCAGCCAGTCGACAGCACAATGGCTGAAAATACAAGCGGTCTGCTTGGAAATTTTGCGCCGCACGACAGAAAATGTAAAGTGGAAAGAAAAACAAATTGGAGTCTTTTCCTTTTTATTCTGTCTCAGTAATTGGCTTTAAGACTGTAGCTGTGCTTTAATGCTTCAGAAACTACAAAATGGCCTCACATTTCCACAGAAAAGCACACATACTCTTGACAGGGCTGCTGTAAAGCTACAGTATTGACCTCCGTTTAACCAATTAAGTCCCCGGTTTCCATTCCGTGATTGCAGAGTAGATATGGGAAGACAAATGTTTTAGTGAAGCTAGTCTCTGAGAAGCAACATGTTTCCCTGCTACCTCTGAGAGACAAATCGCAATAATAGCTCCAGGTAATTGCATTCTATTGTAACTGTATACTGAGGCAAACGCCATTCGGCTTAACCACTCTAACCTTGGCAATCCCAATTTTGGGCATGTGGCGAGTGGGGGGAAATGATAGATCTACAAGCTCACAATGTACAGTAAGTAAGTAAGTTCATTCTATTTATAAAACACCTTTCAAAACAATATTACAAGGTTCTGTAGAATGGACCACAATATAAACAATCAAGTTGAAACAAGTTAAAGCAAGGTATACTGTAAGAGCAATAACACATCAAGAAATAAAGCAAAACATTGACCTGCACAAGTGAATCAGGTAAAAACTTTATAAGACAAAATGCTTACCAAAACAAATGTGTTTTAACATGCTCTTAAAACCGTCAACTGACTCAGCATTTTTTACAGCCAAAGGTACAGCGTTCTTGTTGTGGATATGATCAGAAGGCCAGTCAGGTCAGAGGACCTTAGATATCTCACAGTGATATAAAGTGGGGCTAGCCATGTTGCCCAAGTAATGCTTTATAAGTAAAACTTAAAATAAGGGCTGCAATTGGGCTCTTGAAATAAGCCTGTTCACTTGAAATACAACTTAAGTGGTGAATTCATAATGTACTTTTCCCCCACTTTTTTACAGGAAATGTACGTACTTCATTACTGTCCACCACCGATCTCAGCCAATCATATTTAATTAACTCAGTGTGCCCCTCCCCCCCCTCCTTCATACAACATACTGTATGAATGGAGAAGGGAGCTTATGTTGACAGCTCTTCATTTCATATGAGAAAACTATTCTAACAAGACCTAAAGCCTGTGATCTCCAGCTGAACGTCCCACTCACTATTGTGACATCATCATCATCGCTGGAGCTCTCACTCCCATTTCAAGCACCACTCCCCCTGAAAATATCCCCATATCTTTCTGCTCCAGCAAATCGCCATTCAACCATTGTGTGAGCCTAATGCACCCTGCCACGCAGAGAATAGCCTCCTCTTAAGTGGCTCTCTATAAATAGTCCCTCTATTTAATCTGTCCGCCAATTCTTAGATTTCCTTCAGATAGACCCGCTTTGCGACCAATTGAATTATACCTCAAAAGGCGACGAAAGCCGGTGTGCGCACTGCATGTATGCATGCCTGCACATAATACACTCGCGTGGATGCAGAGAATGCACTGGTACTCATGAATGCTGACACACACACACAGAGAGAGAGAGAGAGAGAGAGAGAGAGAGAGAACAATCAAACATAATCACACATGCATACACACATACTGTACACTCACAGCAAAGAAGTGGGCTTATCAACTAAAACCTCCCTGGAGGCAGGTCAGTTGAAGGAGATGGACAGATGGTCATATTTAATAATGAAATATTGATGCTGAACCAAGTCAGCATCACATGATGTGTTTCCATGTCTCATCCGAGAAACAGGGCGCATTCAAAAAAAGAAAAACGCTTGGAATAGGAACTCCAAGTCCCCTGCTCATAAATAATGTCGGAAAGCCCATCTTCCTTGGTTTACTCACTAAATGGGTGAAAATATCACCACCCAAAGGGGGGAAACCGGAGTGGTTCAGTCAGAGGTTAATTATCTCCAGGATCGCAGTTGGAAGTGTTTTTCTTTCTTTGAGGACTCTAGTGGGGTGGCAAGGAGATTTAATTACCATTTCCAACTGGATCTCATGCATTATGGAGAGTGTAATATGTAATGTTCCATGTCACTTTCACTCGCAAACACAAAGTCACATGATTCACACGTGTCTTTCCATCTTTCCTCGTATCCTCGGTCTCAATCAAACATTTCCTTCAAAGGGCGCCCGCTGGCTTAGCAGTCTAGGCGCATACCACATGTCTGGTAATCCAGTCTTACAGCGTGTCGCGGTTTCGACTCCCGATCCCGGCGACCTTTACTGTGTGTCACCCCCCCATCTCTCTCCCCATTTCCTGTCAGCCTACTTTCCTCTCAAAAAATAAAGGCAGAAAAGCCCCAAAAAATATCTTTAAAAAACATTTCCTTCAATGACAACTTGTTTAGATAAAGATTTCTGAGGTATTGATATACCTGCCGATACCTGCTGTGGTTAAAGTAGAACACATCCTCGCTTTTTCCGTACAGAAAATGGGACACGAGAAGATGAACGGCAGAGAGTACAGCATTTGGCAGTGGAATGACACATACATTATTGCTGGGCGCCCAGTGGCAAACAATCTCACCGCTGCTTCGAAGAGTGAGCTGTCAGCTTCATGCCCACCCCTCCCAGGCCGCACCTCACAATAAATATCAATACATGCGAGGAACGCTAGATATCTGTGGGGAGGCCACAAGTTAGGAAGATGAATTAGAAATATCACTGATAGGTTTGGCAAGAAGAGGAAGAGGAAGAGGAAGAAGAAGAAGAACGTTCTATTACATGTTTGTACTGTATGTAATCAGAGTCTGTGCACCAACCATAACTAGACAGGTAAAAACCCACAGCAGGTTTTTTTCTGTTCATTAGTTAGATACATTATGCATTCATACATCATGTCAACATGTTGTTAATACAGTCACATTAAAAAGAGATAGGCAAGCACAAGCACTCACACACACACACACACACACACACACACACACACACACACACACACACACACACACACACACACACACACACACACACACACACACACACACACACACACACACACACACACACACACACACACACACACACACACACACACACACACACACGTTTCATCCAGGGGGAGCCAACGTCAAACGAAAGCAGGTCGCTGTCGTCTATGACAGGAACAACTGGTTTACTTCTCAAAGAACCTGAAAATCTGCAGTAGAACAGACAATCTACTCATTCGGAAACAAAAATAAGTCAATGTTTTTGTGTCTTAGGTTACAGTTCTGCGGATAAATTCCCGCCCTTGACACATTTTAATCAATAAGGTTATTGTAATGCTTATAATTCATCAGAATAATACACTACACTATCAAATAGTTTTATTTGTACAGGGTCAGTCTTTCCACATCAGAAGCAGATGCCTTAACCCATTGAGACCTGGAACTGTCTCATTTTTAGATTTGAGCTAAAAAGCATTATTTTACACTTTGGCCGCGCTACGAGCTTGTAGATCAGCTATTTTTGAAAAATCGTGAAAATGTGTGCAAATCTTTGAATATATATATTTTTAAAGCGAACATTTTTAACTTAAATCGTTGCTTCTGGGGGTCCCTGGAACAACATATTTTGGTGGGGGTCGGCGGCCAAATACACATAATTTTGGGGGTCCTTGACATGAAAAAGATTGAGCACCACTGATATAGAAACATACGTTTTTGAGAATACTGTTGAGATTTAGGAGACATGTAGAATCGGCTTCAGGTCTCAATGGGTTAATGTAGCTCACGCCAAGGCCTGCTTAGATGTGGGGAGTGCTTGAACTCTGATCGATTCGTTACGATCGCTCCTCAAAGTCATCTTTTAATGTGTCGTAATGAGTCACGCCTGGCAAGATAGATGTCTGACAGAGAAGTAATCTGGGAGGCCCCCCTTTGTCCCCCCCGTCTGATGACTTCACGTCTGAGACAAACTCAGCTGTGACAGAGATGAAGAGCCTGGGTCCAGTGGTTGTTTGTCAAAGGTTATGTCACCCGGCTGGACTTGGAAAGAGAAAAACACTGAGGTCTCAGTGTGGAGAAAGCTAACGTCTCTCCTCTTCTGGGCTTCTTTTTTAGATCAGCAGTTCCCAACCTTTTTTGTGGATCAGGGCCCACTTGGAACTTTACGAAAATGTTCGTATAACCCACCCATCTGACCACTTGACAGGGTCGCCGGCCATGTCGAGTGGCCGCCAGAGCATGTTTATTCTAATGATCACTCAATCGATTGTGTTCCGGCTTGGATCAATGGAACTAAGAATCAGAATCATCTTTATTGTCACATCACAGGTTTACAGAAGTAAATTTAGTTTTCGTGCATAGTTCCCATCGTATCGTTATTTCCATAGAAGAAAGAAAGGGAAGAAGAAGAGGGGGAAGGGGCAACGGGGGAAAGGAGATCAAACAATAAAAAACTAAAAACAAATAACTAATTATCTACATATTTACACATGGTGAGATAAGATATACTGTAAAGGTGCGTGAGCATAGCAGCAAATGTATACTGTGCATGATAGTTACGGACGTAAGTTAAGGTGCTAGAAAACAAAAAGACAAGTCAGCGCGTTGAACATGGGATTAAGGTGCAAAATGTCAGCGTGTGTCGACCGCATAATCCACATAGGTAGACTGACACGGGTATAATCCGCAGGTAGGTCCATGAGGAAGAGCAAAGAAAAAAATGTTTTGAAAAAAAACTAACGTGGTATACTCAGATAAGTTAGTAGTGTACTTTCCTATTTATCTTCATCAAGGTTTGACGTTGTTTTATATAAAAAGAATATATATAAATATTATATTATTTTTGAAACGGCACCTGTGGGCCCTGGCCCACAGGTTGGAAATTGCGGGTATAGACACACACACACACACACACACACACACACACACACACACACACACACACACACACACACACACACACACACACACACACACACACACACACACACACACACACACACACACACACACACACACACACACACACACACCAGCACCCAGCACCCAGCACCCAGCACCCAGCACAATTGTTTCAAAGGCAGAGTCTGTTACAGCGATGCGGTGCCTCCTCGGCCCAGTCAATTGTTAGGGGAGCAGCCCTTCTGACACTGATAACAGTGGGACCAAAACGACTCATTATGCCTTCTTCCTCACATTCCTCTGAACGGAGGGGAAGAAGGCGTATTTAATTCACTTTATATCACTTACTTCGTTATCTTCACGCACAGCGTCTGTTAACTGACCCAAGTTGCTAGAGCCGCTGTTGCCAGACTACAATAGACTGAAATAATACGGTCACCTCTGACCCGTCTCTATTGCAGCTCATTCATTATGGCTTCCACACCGCCTGCATCCTCCAGATATGTGTAGTATTGCAAATAGCAATACTACCTTCCCTTCGGCTGTTCATATAGGAACCCTGCCGCTTCTTATCTAGTCATTTATTAGGCCTCCTGAATGGTCTCTTGCTGAGAAGGTGAGCTAAACACCCCCTATAACCTGAGACTTGTTTCGGCTCGGCGCCTCGCAGGCGTCTTCTCATCTCCGCTCTTAATGAGAGTCAGAGATGCGTTCAGTCAAAACTGAGATGGCGCGCACAGGCCCCTGCGTCTTCTCTCCCACACATGGAGGGTTTAGAGGAGCGCCTCTTTGACCTTCTGACCCACTTGTTCTTTAAATATTCCCTGCGTCTCGTCAGAAAGGCAATCGAGCCAGAAAACCGCTCGGCACCTGCATTCTGTCATGCCACACAATGCTAAATAGGAAAAATGACTCCTACTGGCTTCTTCATCTTTGCCATTTCCTGTTCTGCTGCAGTGGTTCTCAAGATGTCCTTGAGGAGAAAAAGTATGTGAAAGAGATATGAAAAATCATATCAAACTTTGTGCCCAAACTAAAAAAGTTTGAGAATGAAATTCCTACTGGTTAAGCTGTTCTTCATGGAATTATTAAAATGATCAAAATGGGTAATCTGGTTGCTGTGTTACAAGTACATGTACCATTCACATTGGTATCCGACTACTTTGTTTAATAGTGAGTAATGTTGAATAGAATTATGACATGTACTCATGATTTGGTAGTTGTATTACCTGGTTGCGGCAATGTACAATATGTTTGATCCTTATACTCTTAATTTTAGTTGCTTATAGCCTAATGTTGGTGATCTTGTAACTAAAGCTTATTATTATTATATTGTACTCAAAATCACTGTGGATAAGGACATAGGCATCTGCCAAAACAGCGTGCAGTGTGTGCGTGTGTGTGTGTGTGTGTGTGTGTGTGTGTGTGTGTGTGTGTGTGTGTGTGTGTGTGTGTGTGTGTGTGTGTGTGTGTGTGTGTGTGTGTGTGTGCGACGGGTTGCGCGCGCGACAGGGGACGGCTCCGGCTGTTGGAACTGTTTATGTGCGGGTGTTTGTGTGTGTTCTCTGTGGTTCCACGATGCAGCGACGGGACACGTGCGTGCGTGTGTGTGTTGGAAGTGTTGCAGGTAGTGCAAGGTAGTGCAAGTTGCAAATACAACGTCACTTTCCATCCCTGATATACTGTCTGTCTGCGCACAGCGCATAACCCAAACTGCACATACTTTGGATGCTCATATCCCCGACGGGTATGGTCTAGTTATTATTTATTATTAATTCATTCACAGACAAATTTGTTCCAGCAAAGTCGATACCGACACTGACTCACACACAGACACAGCTACAAAATATCCTGCATGTTTGCTTATGTTTGAAATGTGATTGATTTACAGTGTGTATGGCCAAATGCGCGCTATACGCCCATGCATGCACATGTTTGGAACTGCTTGTGCCCCCTAGCGGGCAATTTCAACATTATTTTATTCACATGGTTCAACAGTGTGAACCATGAACCATCTGTGAATGGTGGAATGCAAGCACATTAAACATTAAAACACTGTTTCGGCTCAGAAACGAACGGTTAAAACAAATACATAGAAACGATGCCCTGGGCCAAAAAACACTGCTCTTGCCTTTATGGATACACACTCACCCACCGCAGCCGATGTGCAGCAGCAACCACATTTCTGGCACCAAGGTGTGCAATTATCTATTTTAGTCGCCCCGGCTAGGCATATCACGACAACTGCAGCATTACAGCCCACCATCTGGCTGTGCGAGAGAACCCAGGCCTCTGTTGGCTTAGGAAGGCAGGGATATAACAAAGACATGTTGTCAGTCTCCCTGTAGGAACAACTGCTGTAAAGAAAAGATGTATTAAAAAAGAGAATGGCTTGTTTCACAGATTGTGAATTTGTCACGGTCACTTGGACACCGTCTCGTCATTTGATGTGCTTCGCATTCCAGCTGCTAGTCGAATGACCCAGGCTCAGTCGCATTCTGTCTCCTCCCGGGGTTGGCAGGCGTTTATAGCGTGGTTGCTGTGATTTCTGGATTGAAAGGGACCTCTTTCAGAACCCTGCAAAGCTTAGCGATGGATGTTTTCCGTCGTGTGATAAAACACAGGGGCCAATTCAGTGGAGAGCGAACGCACACACACACAAGGAATCCAGAATGGCAGTTATTTCAACTCATTACAATATAATTCCACGTAATGAGGCCAAACGTGTTTTCAAATGAAGCATGAAGGCAAAATACCCCGTGTACCAGTCAAGCACTATTCCAGAAGAACAAACACGAGCAAACACATTGTTGAAAGTGACGTTTAACATAATGCACTCTCCTGCAAACAGTGCAACCGCAAGGCCAGCCAATTACCCTCAACAGGCTCTGTGCTAACCTCAGCGACCTTGTAACAAAGACACATCATTTGCATTAACAGGCTCAAACAAACACCGGCGTCTCCAAAGCAACCGAAATGCTTACATGCTAAAGGGAAAAGCCATCGTATCGAGTAATCGGCTGACCTTGGTGATTAATAGGGAGGTCGTTGTTATCTTTAGTCGCGACAAAGGGCCTTTACCAGCTGATATCTGGGTGAGCGAGGGCCATCTGAGCCCATGCCAAGCCCTGTGCAGAATCCCCTGCCAGGCACTCATTTTAGCTCCAATTAGCTTTTTTTCGCACTTGCACCCCACATCATATTTTTGGCCCATATCCAGACCGGAATCAAATCGTTTTTTATCTGAACTGCACGAAACCACCAGAACCAGATTTTTCCATATCAGATTTGAATCACATTCCCTAGCCTTGGTCAGACTGCATAAATCAAGTCCGACTCCAATCCGACTGGATTTGGCAATGTACAGTAAGCTATGTGTGCTGGATAGTCTCTGTCACAGGAAAATATCTCCAAAATCGTTACTTTGTAGGAAATGGGGGATAAAATCATCCTTGAAAGAATTTTGGAGGATTCTAAATGTGAGGTTATCTAATGAAAACAATATTTATATGATACAGTTCTGTTCCTCTGCCCATATAAACTACTGGAGGTTACATAGGTGATTTTATACATGTTTTTTACTGAAGTACTAACATGTTTTACTTAAGTAAAAGTATCAATACTGCAATACAGATATACTCTGTTACAAGTAGAGGTCCTGTATTCAAGATGTACTTTAGTAAAAGTATCGGCATCAAAATACACTTAAAGTACCACAAGTAAAAGCACTCATTGTGCAGAATGTCCCATTTCACAAGTTCAAAATGTATAAAACAATATTTTGAAAATAGGTGTGCTTATCTATAAGCACACAATGTGTTGCATCGCGACGCACTGCGAGCTTGTAGATCTTCTATTTTCAAAAGACCAAAATATATATAGGGCTGAAGTGGTGTGTTTTTGAAAATAATGAAAATCTACAAAGTGACTGAGAAACTAAAGTTTACATATAATTGTAGTGGAGTAAAAGTACAATATTTTCCTCTGAGATGTAGTGGGGTAGAAGTAAAAGTATTGAAAATTGTAAATACTGAAGAAAGTAAAATGTACTTTAGTTAAACATTTATACTCCCACCAGACATTATGCACTGGTGCCTATTTACAGAGCCATTTAGATCTGAAATAAATAAATAATACTATATCTGTTTTGATGTATTTGCTGTCAGGCATGTGAATTAAATTACATCAGCTAATCCTGATTTGATGACTCATCGGTCAGCATTGAAGAAAAACAAATCTTGTTAAAGGGATAGTACACCTAAAAAATCAATTACACACCCCATGAAGCCTTGAATTCATGTAGATTTTTTAGTTTTTGTCACATTCCTAAGCCAATAATTTGATAACCGGCAGAAAGTTGCTAATGTCTCTGGTAGGAGACTCAAAGTGAGTTTCCTACTGGAGCCGCTGCTGGTCCATAAATGATTGGCTTAGGAATGCGACAAAAACTAAAAAATCTACATGGGGTGTGTAATCGATAGAAAAAAAAAGTCATTTTGGGGGTGAACTATCCCTTTAAGAACCAGCTCGAAATCCACTGTGCATAATTTACTAACTGTACCCTCACAGCAGGAGAGAAACTCGATCATTTGACAGAAGCCGTGGATGTTGCACGGTTGCAACGAGTGCTTCTAATCTAGAAGCATCTGGGAATCATTTACGGCAAAACTGGGGCATGCAAAGTGTACATTTAATTATACTACTGACTAATACCCTGGCAGTGGTGGAAAGTAGCTAAAGTAAATGTACTCAAATACT
>NC_139949.1:43738972-43793972 GCF_963454915.1 Gymnoscopelus microlampas | reverse complement strand
TACATTGTTAAACTGTGTGTGTGTGTGTGTGTGTGTGTGTGTGTGTGTGTGTGTGTGTGTGTGTGTTTGTCAGTGGTGGAAGAAGTACTGACATGTTTTACTTACCACAATGTAGAAAATACTCTTTTAAAGTAAAAGTCTGGTGTGAAAAATGTACTTGAGTAAGAGTACAAAGGAATTGGCATCAAAATATACTTATGTATGTATGTGTGTGCGTGTTGTAAGTGTCTGTTTGTGTGTTATGTTGTGTCTTGCATGTATGCGTGTGTGCGACTGTGCGTGCAAAAAAAACATTTTCTCTTGATATCCCCAGGCCAATTGATCCTGATAAAGCATGAAGAAAGGAAAGGCAGACAAATGTAACTGTGGAGAAAAGACAGGCAGGCATCTCATCTCTGCAGGGTCCAGATGAAAGGAGCTAGACAGGAGAAAACAGTAAGTATCTCTCTGAATGTGGCTCACTGATGTGTGAACTGCAGCAACCATGGATGAAAAATAGAAATCCGCAGCACCCTGAGACTTTTCAGAAGCTCCCAATCAAGGATTTATTGATTAACGTTTCGACACACAGTCTCCTTCAGAATGAAGCACAACACAGCACTCCTCAAATAGTGGCACCTCAGCGTCAGACTAATCAACAATCAGTGCTGGGCTGCATTGGTCACACAGGTGCAGTCAATGTACTCAGAGTGCCAATTGGACTATAGCAAGACTGAAACTATTCATTTACAAAAGTTTAGATTTTTGGTATACAAAAGGTACATGAACATTTAAGACAGTGAATAATTAAAGCCATTGATGGCGGTCAACAATTCTACACTGAAGTTACAGTAACAATAAAAAGAGGGACCATATCACAACACAGTAATGGCCTACACTTCAAGTGAACTTGAAAAAGACCGAAAGGGTCGAAACGTCGTATCATGAGCTGTTATGTTTGAATAAACCCTGGAGCACAAAAGTGAGTTGCGAGCCTCATCTCTTTCTTTAATTATGCATGTAACACATCAGTGGTTTCCAACTTGTTTTGGTCCACAAAGCACACCAATTGGCAAGTAAAAATGTCACTGTACATCTGTATTCATACCGGAAATAGAGCGTGATTGTAAAATGTTGCTATTTCTTATACTTCTTATACTGTCCAAAATACGGACAGCAGTTTGAAAGTGCTTAAAATATATTGTCGCTGTCGGGCAGAAACCAGCTAACTCAATTTTTCATATTTTTGTTTTAATATTGAACACCCTTTATGTTTGTGTGTGGGTTAAAAAAAAAGAATTGAACCAATGAAAAGTATCAAAAAGCGCTTCTGACAAAACCAGCTAACTCCATTGGATCCTCAAACTGTCGGCCAAAGCAGATAACTCCACCCCCTCTCCCCTGCGTGGCACACTGAGCTCAGAGGTGCTGCAGAGCGGAAGATAAACACACTCTAACGAGGCAGGGTTTTTCCCCCGTAGTCTGTTAAAAGTAACTATGCAGTGCACTGTTTATGAAACTTAGAACTGTTATGCTAATGTTATGAAAACAAATAATTATATTTCTAAAATCTATGTAGTGTTTTCTGAGGAGAGCAATGTGACAAGAAATGATAGCATTTCTCTCGCTAGTTCTACTGAAACTATATAGTGAACCCCTTTTTGCAGAAGTTATTGTAATATTTAAAGTCCTGCTTATTATTGTAGGCCTATATAAGCAGTGTCATGAAGCATCAGGGCATTCATTCACGCGTTGTGATGCATTGTGAGCTTGAAGATCCATTGTCAGCTGTTCTTATCAATGATGGACAAAACCTCCTAACTCCACTTGAGCTGGATTTGGGTAAAGTGGTGATAATAGAATGACACATCCAAGTATCTGACAATATATATAGTCACAATACCAACTTTGATGAGGCAGTATTGCTTTGTTTTAAAAATAGAAGGTTTTCTTAATTTATTGAAAAAGAGAATATTTTGTTTTGTTTTATTTCCAGAAAAATTAGCTGGTTTCTGCCTGACAGCAGAGATACATTACTAGGTCTATAGAATTTTCCTCAATACATTTACAGGTTTATAGAAGTTTCCTCTGTATTGTGAAATGAGTGTGCACAAAGTATTGATTGTATTGTATAGTTGTATTGCAATATATAGTTCTATATATTGCAATAACATACAGCTACAGTTCCTTGACATATCTGGGAAATGTTGACAGGAAGAGAGAGAAAGCAAGGGAGACGGAGGGGAAGACGGAGTGAATCCAAATGTGGAGAGAGAGAGAGAGAGAGAGAGAGAGAGAGAGAGAGAGAGAGAGAGAGAGAGAGAGAGAGAGAGAGAGAGAGAGCAAGACAGTCAGACAGAGGGTGGCCTATTCTCAGACTGGGGTAACAGATGAAGACACTGTCTGTACATTTCAGCAATGACAAGGTCACTGACAGACGTTCCATCACCGTTATGTCCTCTCTGACTTCCACCACACAGCTGCTGCTGTAGTTTGACCACTTAAACCCAAAACGGACTTTGGTTACTACTGTACTTGGACCGCTTTTTTCCCCCGTCTACACCAAATATTTTATAAGGATGCTGCGGTTCAAGTGGTTAATGCTGTATGATGGGTGGCCAGGAATAAACCAGAAGAAGTGAAAGAGAGAGAGAGAAAGAGAAAGAGAGACAGACAGAGGGAGATATTATTACAGAGAGAGAGAGAGAGGCAGAGCGAGGGAGGCTGCTATGGAGAGGCGTTTTTGAAGTCTCATACATATTTATAATCCCTTCTGATTGTCGCCCAAGAAGTTCATCAGACAGACTGAATGTGATAATGCTTCCCAAGAGGTTGTTCATCTTCACATTTAATTCTCCGCTCGACTGTCTCTCGGCTTGCTGTTTCCCTCTCCTGTGCTGTGTAGATGTGGCCACTGCATAATTCGCTTGTTTTTTAGTTTTCAGTTTTGTTTTTGAGGCCTACTATGAATGGAATCCTTCATGATTTTGACGACTCCGGTTCCTTAACGATTCCCTTTTAACAGTCCAATGCCTTAACGGTTCCCTTAAAGAAGGCCTACAGTATATTAAAAAACATATATACTGTATGTAGGCCTATACAGTTTATCATTTTGGGCTGCATCATATTTTTTTATAAACACAAATTATGCATACAGTATTGCATACATACTGGATTATTATAGTGTTTCTCAAAGTGAGGTCCAGGGACCCTCTGGGTTACTTGTGGCGGTTCCAAATGGACCCCTACAGGTCTGTAACTCTGTGAGAACTATTTGTACACTCTCAGAGTTATGGTGGTCCTTGAAATTAAAAAAGATTTGTAATTAAAACTCTTGAATCTGATGTTATCACAGCGCACAACACACCCAATATGTGCCATGATTTGTTTTTATTTATTTTATATCAGACGATGCCTGGCTCTTCCTATAATGTGGAGACTGTGGACTCTCAGAATCTGGGGGGGCACCCTTCACATCCCACGTCTAACCACCCACCAGCTAGTGCCCAGACACAATTTGGACATTCCACACCTCCCAATGCCTGTGCCTGTGAATTATGAAGAGATTGCCCAACTCCTCTATGTCGAACAGCAAACCCAAATGTCTGCACAGGAAAACATCTTCTCAATTAAAAGATCTAACAGCGGAAGTGAGAGCCATGCGTCGGGATGTTAGGATCTTAGGCCAGTAGCTCACGTTATCTAGTCAGTGCTCTGGCAGCCTTGAACGGAAACATCTCCGACTTGAAATCCCAAAAGCTGGCCAGCCACAACTAACTGATGGGGTTCATGCCATGGATCAGATCTCTGCTGCGCTCGAGGCTAATTCGACAGGGCGAGAGTCCGCCTGGGCCAGAGGTCTTGTCAGGAGGGCTTGACTGAGTGCCACTTCTGTCCAAACCTCCAAAAAGCAATTAGGAGAGGAGGGAAGGGAAACATGTACAGTAAACATAGGATTCGAGAAAGGTGGCAAGAAATTGTTCGTTAATTTATTTATGTAACAACCTTATTTTCCATTAATTAATTAATTATTATTTTTTTTTTATCTCTCTCATGTTAAGAAATTACATGTCAGGGAGCTTTACTCATTTATTTTTCATGACACCGTCAACACATTCCTGTCACTGCATCCCCTATATCGTTGTCACTGTCGGGCATAAACCTTGCATCTCATGTTTTTTCGTCACTTAATGCCCTACTTCGTCGTACAAGAGGATCAAGCGAAAGTGGTAAAAATAGCCAATCTACAAGCTCACAACGCATTGCGATGCGACATGTTGTGAGCTTGTAGATCAGCTTTTTTCACAATTGCTGAAAATGTATGTTCCATTTCCTGATTTTGTATACAGGGTTTCCACCCGACAGCGACGATATACATTGAGTGTACCTGACCGTGGTACTGAATCTTTACTAGTCAGCCCACTGTGCTAACTAGTGAGATGAGAATAGTGAATCGCTACTTTCAGAGTGAGATATTGAGCCTTGAGAATTACAAACCTTCTTTTAGTCTTAGAAAAAAGAGAGGAAGGATTGAATGAACAAAATCTTCATTTTGAACAAGTTAAAATTAGGCAACAAAGTTATAAAACTAAAATAAAAATAAATGCAATATGATAAAAAGGCCTCTCAGGCAACAACAAAACTAGGAGCGCATCTGTTTGGCTAAAGTAAAAATCTCCATCATCTGTGGTTCAACTGGGTGATAGAGTTGATGCAAAAAAAAGGATGAGACCAAGGCACTCTTGTGGAAAAGTTAAAAAACCTTTAAAAGTTTGGCTAATGCATAGCAAGAATAAATAATGCACCTACGCGTTTGCGGCAACAATGCCTTCATCGGGGTGACTAAACAAGATTGCAGAACAAACATGGCTTTTATAGGACATGGCATCACAGGCTCATTACCATACAGATACAGGCAAAAAAAAAACACGCCAAGACTAAATGCAGAGCCTCACAGAACCAAAACATAACCACTTAAAAAACATTATCTTATTATCAAAAAACTTATTTTAGTTGTGCATGTTTAGTGGCCGCAAAAGCTGTGCATTCCTTTTGTGAATCAACCCCTTAGTCTTGTTTTATTATGCATGCAGCTCTGCTGTATGTTAGTGATGAATGCTCATGCACAAAAACAAAATGAAACACACGCACATACACGCACGCACGCACGCACGCACGCACGCACGCACGCACGCACGCACGCACGCACGCACGCACACACACACACACACACACACACACACACACACACACACACACACACACACACACACACACACACACACACTATTTCTTTCACTAATACTCTGTCTCTCTGTCACTCACACATGTACAACTTAGGCACATTTTATCCCGCTGCAGACATTATAATCCAGACACGGACACCGAAAACTCTCCTCGAACTAATAAAGCCCTTGGATACACAAACACACACATGCATAGTCAAACAGCTGCCATTGAGCGTACCTTGAACTTGCGGCAGTCCTACCCATAATCCATCTCTGCAACCTCCTGGCCAAGCTCAAAACCTTAACCCACGGTACCATAGTGATTTACATAATTACAGGAACACTCTTAGAAATGATTTCTGTCCGGGTGCCTGGTAACAAGAAGCAGCAAGGGGAATGAGAGAGAATTATACAAGCTGAATTGCGACTAGGCTAACATTATGGAGAACTACCTGGCTGTTAAAAAACTAATAACATTTCCTAACTTGTAGCATCAGAATCAGTTTTATCACAGGTTGACAGGAGTAAATCAGTGGTGAAATTTGTTTTTGCGCAAGCCCCATTATTTCGTTGTTTTCAGTAAAGAAAGAAGGGGGTGGGGGGGGGCAAGGAGAAAAAAACTGAAAAAGAAGCATGTCAAAGAAAAGAAAATTAAAGATATCTACTATGTTCACATAGCATAAATAAGCAGCAGGTATGTACAGAACATGATCGGTTAGACATACGGTGTAGCCTGACACTCAGCCTGAATTTTCATTTCGTTTCACTCCATTATTCAGTCTGAAAGCCCTCTCAACGCAGCCGATTGCTGAGATGGGGGCGTGGCCAAATTTATTTTTTTTTCAAAGACTCTTTGGCGATTGGTTCATACTGGATTATCCCGATCCCGATTCGTCGTACAGATTTTCAACCGAGGCTGAGACCTCCTATGAGAGCGTCACCAGACCAGAATCGCCTGAACATTCACGGGCTGGAGCCAGGCTACATACGGTGCACAATTGAGAGGCAACACATTGGTTGGTAGGTACACATACTGTAAGAATGTAGTCTGCATAAGGCAAAAACTTTTACAGGTAACAATCCACCACATGGTCGTTTTACAAAGGAAAAGTTGTCCACACAGTTGAACAATCCTCACTAAGGGAGGTAAATCCAACATAGGAAAAACAATCTGTAAAAGGAAGGTGTTCCAGTTTGGTAGGCCAGCCTGGTGACAGGCGGTGTTCAGGCCTCGTTCAAAGGTCTGATGGTAACTGGGTGGAAGCTTTTCAGAAATCTGGTGGTCTTGCCTTTGATGCTGCGGTGGACCGGTCACATTTGGAAAAGTCTATATTATGTCAAATTGCTATCTGATCCTCTTGTGCTCAGAGCAAACAGTGCTCCAAGCATCCTCTGTGTTCTATCAGCAATCTTGGTACCATCACAATTTGTCAGCCTGCTGCTCAGTATGATCACAACAATACAAAACAAATTGCTTTCTCTGTTTCTCTCCTCCCTTTTCGTGAATAGGAAAATTAGATTTTAACGATCTTAATCAAATTACAACACAATTAGTTAATTCCTTGTGTCAATTATGTTTTTTTTTTTTTTAATCACAATCAAAGTTTGTGATTTGCAATGTGTCAGGTTTTCACTGCCTACCCCTGGAGCCCTCACTCGCTTAGCAAGTCATTTGTGAGAGGAAGTATAGGCTATTAACATTTTTGTTATTCAAACAACTCTGAGTTAGAGTTGTTTGAATAACAAACACTGGATAATGTTTCTCAGTGTCTGGGAAAGTAGGGTGGGTGACATGGACAAAATCAAATATCTTTTTTTTTTTTACCAAAAATCGATATCGTCATGATAAAATCTTATTGTGATATAAAAATATAAAGCTAAGCTCTAAAATGTCAGCTATAGCGTAATTTATTTCCAGACCATTTGAGAAGGTTATATTCTATCTAACATTTTACTGTGCCAAAATGTAGAAATCTCACTTCAAATTCAGGACTGTGATTGGCTAGCGAAACACATGACACATGTGCAGCCCTATGAATAGCAGTATGGACTTAAAAAAAAACACTCTTATGTTTTTTTTTAAGTGAATCACTTCCATCACTGTGATGACCACTGTGACCACACCGCCCACTTCACACTGGGTGTGATTTTTTAATTATTGTCTCCGCCAGGCCGAAAGGCATGGCGAGAGAGTATGTTTTACCCCTTGTCCGTCCATCCGTCTGTCTGTCTGTCCGTCCGTCTGTGGACAGCTAATCTCCCGCACCGTTGGCTTGATCGCAGCGAAACTGTGCACACACACTCCCTGGATGCCAATTCAGAACTTCTGCCCCCAATGTTTTCATATGGCCCTATTATAGCGCCACCAGGAGGCCGCTTTTTGCTAAACACATTTTTTCACAGTACTCCTACACATTTTGTCCAAACATCACGCAAATCAGTACACAGTATCTCTATAGTCATTAAACGAAACGGGTCTTTCAGATTTTTCATGTTCCATCCTGATTGGCTAAAAATGGCTTCCAAAGTTTGCAGGAGTGCTCCGTTTTGAACAAAATGCCTCAAATTATGAACACAGCATGCAATTTCCGTGAAACTTTGCACGTACGTTCCCACTAGGCCGAGGAAGAAATTCCACTTGAGATTTTTCTAATCAGCCTCATGGTGGCGCTATAACAGCCCGATTTGTGTTTTTACCTATAACTGCACCAATCTGTGTAAAACTTTGTATGCACACTCCCTAGAGGTCAAGGAAAAACCTATGCCCTGCATTTTTCACATCTACCGTTTAGAGCGCCACCAGGAGGCCGACCTATGTAAAACATATTTCTTTACATTACTCCTTCCGATTTTATCCAAATTTCACGCACATCGGTACACATGATGTCTATAGTCATGTGATCAAGATGGATCTGTTTAATTTTTCATATTCCATCCCAATTGGCTAAGATTCACATCTGAAGTTTGCAGTAGTGGCTTGTTTAGAACAATATGCCGCACATCATGAATGCAGCGCCCGATTGCGGTCAAACTTTGCACGCACATTCACACTATGTTGAGGAACAAATGCCACCCTTTTAACATTGGCCTGTTATAGCGCCACCAGCAGGTCTAATTTAGCAAAACATTTTTTTTTAAACAAAATCATGAATGCAGTGTCCGATTGCCGTGCAAGACCTAAGAACAAACAAACAGAACCTTTTCATATTGGCCTATTATAGCGCCACCAGGAGGCCACAATAACCTACCTGACCTAACGGAGACCTGTGCTCCGAGGAGCACTTTTTCTAGTTTATTTTATTCTTTGGCCTTTATTACGTAATGAACATGCTTTTGCCCAAAATGATAGTTCAGAGTAATCATAAATTCCATTAGGAAAAAAAAAAGTTCAATCATATAGGATGAAAAGGAAGTAAAAATGAATCATGGTCATGCTTTGTATGATTAATTAGAGATCAAAGATGAAAAAGTCAACCCTATAGGATTGTGATGTATCTCTTCACTCCACCCCACCCACCCAGACTTGTAGGTTATCAACCCTAATGCATTTGCATTGCAACAATGATCTGTCCTGATACAATTAGCAACATGTAAGACCATGTAAGAACAAGAAAGATCAAAGTTCACATTGAAAACCTTGAAGAGATCCTCAATCATCATGAACGCAGCATCCGATTGCGGTCAAACTTTGCACGCACGTTCACATTATGCCACCCTTTTAACATTGGCCTGTTATAGCGCCACCAGCAGGTCTAGATTTACAGAGGACTATGTCTGAAAAATGTTTAATGCAAATGTTCTCTACACACACACACACACACACACACACACACACACACACACACACACACACACACACACACACACACACACACACACACACACACACACACACACACACACACACACACACACACACACACTCTTCCAATAACAGTCACAACACAACCGACATAATAGTGTATATTCACATCAGCCTTCAATTCCAGAGCCACAAACCAACAATCACTGACCATGTTTCACTGCCACACCGGGCCCCAACATGACAACAGAGCTACTGTACATCTCTTGAACCACATCAGAACACGACACAAACATCATACAACAAAAACATCATACAACACAAACTGCAGCAGCAGCATCCAGCAAAGGAAAAGGAAAACGAAAAGGCAATTATTACATGATCACCTGATTGCAAGTATTTGAGATAATCGCAATACTTTTTTGGATAATCAACATAATCATTTCCATGTTGAAAGATATTCATATGTTTTCAAAGATTTTCAAAAATAGTGGAAATAGCAGACTACTATTTCCACTATTAATGTTTTTTTTTCCATGTTCTCCACTTCATGTTTTTTTTTCAGTTATTGAGTTATGCACGTTATTTGTCATATCTGACCCGTGAACCTATTGTTTACGAAGACACATTTCTATTAATAATGTTACAATGTTCAGTGTACGACGCAATAATTAATTAATTCTGCCTAGTTAATCGCAATTATTTGAGCGACAATTAATCATCAAGTAAAATGTCATAATCGTGACAGCCCTATAAAGAGGTTCCTACTTTGAGTCGTCTTCATCAGCCGTCTTCAGGGGAAACCCCCGAGAAGGACGAGGTCTTCGGCCATTCGACCCTGCGGACCAAGTCTTCGGAGGAATCCCCCATGCAGACAAACCCATGGATAGAGAGAGATCTCCAGATCTCAATCTCTAGGGCAGGGCATCCTCGGATGAGTCTTCCAGCCATCTCCATCCTCCATACATCTGGTTAGCTTCACCAGTACTTTACATCTCCATCCTCCGTACATCTGGTTGGCTTCACCAGTACTTTAAATCTCTCTGGTTAGCTTCACCAGTACTTTACATCTCTCTGGTTAGCTTCACCAGTACTTTATTAGAGGTGGATGGTCTGGGAGGGTGTTAAACTGTAGGTGAGAACCTCAAGTCTTCTGGGCATTTATGATGCAGATGTCATCTGCATCGTCATATGTATGTGTATGGGGGGTGGGTGGGTGGGTGGGTGTGTGTGTGGGGTGTGTTCGTGTGTGTGTGTTTATACAATTTTAAAAAATGACTACTTTAGAGAGTCATCTAGACCTCCTAGCTGTAGTAGTGAAGCCCAATTCTTGCTCCCCTCCTCCACTGATGGCCTGTCTTCATAGTCCACGCTTATAATGAAGAGGAGTGGGGGTGTCCCCTGCAACACCTCTGCCAGCCTTGAGTATCTAATAGAATACCCATTCATTGTTCCCATGGAAATTTAAGAAAATATTTTTTATAAATTATTAAGCCTGGAACCAGGCCATCCAGGATCCTGATGAATGAGTAATGAAGTGATTTACTAGGCCCAGTGGTGCAAAAAGCACTCAAAATCTTTACTTGAGTAAAAGTACCAATACAGCAATTTTGAAATGCTCTATTACAAGTGCAAGTCTGGTATTAAAACTTTACTTCAGTAAAAGTACAAAAGTATTGGCATGAAAATATACTTAAAGTACCAAAAGTAAAAGTACTCATTATTCACAAAGCGTTACAATGTGACTCGTTGTGAGTTTGTAGATCGGCATATCAATCAAGTGGTATGTTTTGTAATACTAATCCAAATCAAGTAACTAGTAACCAACGTTTTCAAATAATTGTAGTGGAGTAAAATATCTGGGATGTAGTGGAGTTGAAGTAAAAGTATTGAAAATTTAAAATACTCCAGTAAAGTAAAAGCTCCTCAAAATTGTACAGTACTTGAGTACATGTACTTAGTTACTCTACACCACTGAGTAGGCCTGCATAGCCTGTCTTAGCATCACAATCAAACACAGCTCAACAATACAACATATTCCCTTCACATCACATCACACAACACAACAATGCTTCATCCTGACTAGTTGTTGCTTTACCAAGTAAAATAAAAGTGAAATTAAACACACAAATTCCATAAAATCTTTCAATGCTAAGCTGCTAATCAGCTAACCTAAGTCACCTGCAGAAACTCACCTCAGGTTTGTCAGATGGAGATAATGCTCTTCTGTTTCTTGTTTCTTGTCACACATTTGTTTTAGCTGCTTTCACCACTCTGGTAAACACTGACAACTGTACACAACGTCCATGTGGAGTAACGTTACATTATGAGTTGTTTATTTTGATATTTTATTTCCAAACAGTCCAGAGCCTGTAACAAACTGTGTGTGTCTGTCTGTGTGTGTGTGTGGGGGGGGGGGGGGGGTAGGAGCTCACAATTGGAGGACTTATAAAGCCCGCCCCTCCCTCCCTGCTTCCTAGGGAGTGTGGAGCAATAACTAACTACCTCCCAGGTGCAGGGTTTCTCAAAGTGGGTGCCCCGTGGCCAGTGGTGTGAAGTAACTAAGTACATTTACTCAAGTACTGTACTTAAGTACAATTTTGAGGTCACTTTGCTGGAGTATTTAAAAATGTCAATACTTTTACTTCTACTCCACTACATCTCAGAGTAAATATTGTACTTTTACTCCACTACAATTATTTGAAAACTTTAGTTACTAGTTACTTTGCACTTTTGCAGATATAAATGATTACATTATAAAACATATATTAACCACTTTAGCCCTATTTTATACATAGGCTATTTGAAAATAGCCGATCTACAAGCTCACAGCACGTCGCATCGTGACGTGTTGTGAGCTTGTAGATCTGCTATTTTCAAACATTTTAGTACTTTTACTTTTGGTACTTTAAGTACCTTTTGATACCAATACTTTCGTACTTTTACTCAAGTCAATTTTGAATTCCGGACTTTTACTTGTAACGGAGTACTTCTACCCCTTCTGTAACGGAGAACCGGCTACCCCATCTGAGAATAATTTGCCAGGGGCCCCTTCGTTCTTGTTTTCTAAATTATTCAAAATTTTTCACAATTTTTCTAAATGTTTCGAAAATAGCCGATCTACAAGCCCACAACGGGTCACATTGTGACACATTGAGAGCTTATCGATCGATATTCTTGAATATCCGTTGTATAAAAATAGGGTTAAAGTGGTTGCTGGGGGACCCCCTCAAGGACCCCCGGGGGTCAGCGGACCCCACTTTGAGAACCACTGGCCTATGCTCCCTCTAGCTCGGGCATATAATCACTAGCTCTGCCCAGTGATTATAGGCTGGAGCTGGCGAGCAGCACCCCTGTGGGAGGCACTACTCTGAGAGACATTACTCGTATTACCTACAACTGTTGGATATATTGGACAGATAAGAAAGATCAAGAGCTTTCTGCAGCACAGAGGACATGGTGTTGTGGAGCAACACATGGAGCTTTGATTAGAGTTCCAACCAGAGGTGTGCTGTGGATTTTTGAGCAAGGGTTGAAGTGGTTAAATTGTTCCATTTGCTGGGGGATCACCTCAAGGACCCCCGGGGCCGGGGGTCAGCGGACCCCTCTATTACCCTCATAATTACCCCTGTATAGTTCCCTTATGTAAGCATGGAAGTTAAAGATATTACTACACTTTGTGCTTGATTTATGTTTGCTTTATTTGCTTTATTTGATTTGCACAACAGAAAATATGCATATCATTGCTGTCCGGCAGAAACAAGCTAACTCCATTTTTCCGCTTTTGCATTTTTTTTCCATAAATCAGGGCCATTGAACACCCTTATGTGTGTTGATTAAAAAAAAATTGAACCAATGACAAGTATTAAAAAGTGCTTCTGACAAAACCAGCTAACTCCGTTGGAACCTCAAACTTTTTGCTAAACCAGCTAAGTTCACCATAGAGGAGTGGAGTTAGCTGGTTTAGCTGACTCCAGGCTCCACCCCCTTTTGACCTCCAACCTCATTGTGAGCTTGGAGGTCCATTCAGCTGTTCTTATCAATGATGAACAAAACCTCCTAACTCCACTTTTTTTTGTTTTTGTCATTTCCTGAAAAATGAACATTTTGGAGTTAGCTGGTTGCTGCCGGACAGCAGAGATACATAATATACTGGTTCTTTCCATGGGAAAGATGACCGTTAGTTGTTGTGCCGGTGAGGTAAGAAACCCTAGAGGGGCTTATACGAGAACCTCACCGTTTACATTACATACAATTTGAATGTATTAATATTAAAAACAAAAACAAAAAACAGATGATAAAGCAAAAGAAAATGGTACAACAAAAAATATAAAAGTACATACTGATCAGAAAAGAAAAAAACTTAAATGGTTTTAGACAAAGCAAAGACAATGCTACTATGAAAAGAGTATCCATAACGTGACAATACGATGCCCACCAGTTCTATAGACACGCCTATAAGCAAGCTCCCTAGTCAGGCATCCACTATCATGTTATATAACATTGTGTAAAGAATAATTTATAGCATAAAAGCTAAACAAAAAAACTGACAATGCAGTCTGCATGCATTAGTAATGCATCTTTTCCACTTGAAGTGCGCCCATGAGCGCACTTCATCATGTTTTCTCCACACCGGAGGGGCACCCCAGGGCACTTCATCACATTGTCTTGCACATTATCACGTTTTTCTTGCTCACTGGGGCACTGTAAAGGGCACTTTATCATGCTTTATCTACAGCATATCTCACTGTGGATGTCTTACCGCCACCAACAACACGCCACCACCATGATACTGAGCTTTCTTCTTCAATGGAAAGCCCTGCCCATGCACTGCAGCATCCATTCCCATTGACAACACCCTGCTGGCTCCGGTTCCAACTGCCTAGAACAGAAGTTTTCAACAGGGGGTTGTCATGCACTAGGGTAATACATGGCAAAAATAGGGAGTCCACACAAGGTCAACGTTTAAATTATATTTATTATTCAGAATGAATTAAAGAATGTAATCAATGTAATCATAATCAAAAGAAAATCTTTTGCTTTTTCTTCTTTCTTTTTTCTTTTTTTTCTCGAACATGGGGGCAGATTAAACTTGGCGTACCGTTGTCCCCCAAGTCCACCTTGGATGTGTTCTTTTTTTCTTCAAATATAACTATTTTAATCTTTCAAGAAAGGAACAGTTGTTGTGTTTGAACCAAAGTCTACCATCTTGCAAAAAATGTAAAAAGCCCAGGTTGTTGTTCGCTCTCACAGAGAACAAAGCACTGTCATCAAAGTACACAGCGAGAAGAAGCCAACGTCAATATGTTTTACAGGTGGTGTGTGGGTGGGTTTTTATTTATTTATCTCTAACTTTCTTAACTCTTATCCAACGAAGGTTCACTGAGCAATGTGGTCTGTGCAGCTCACGTCACATGGAATCTGTTGCACTTTTTCAAACTGCCCTGGAGGGGAAAGGGTTATTCTCTTTCCAGAAGAGATTTTCTCTTATGGTTCATACCTCTAGGGTCCTGCTGTATGTGTTTGATAGCTTAACGAGCAAGCATCCGGTTAAGATGTTCTTTATCGTATCCAGACGTGCACATTTAGAAAAGCCAAAAAATAAATTTGTTCACATGCCCAAATTAACCAAAAGACATAAAATCCAGCTACACAAGAAACTATCTCTTTATACAAGAAACAATCTAATCTTGTGAAACCTGGTGAAAGAGAAGGCTGTTTGCACCAGACCACTGGAGGCGCTAGCCTCAGCGTGTACGCACTCTAGAACTTGATTAATACAAATTGTAATGAGCCACTTTAAAATCATGGTTTTGCTTAAGACCTGACCCAGATTTAGGAGAACAGGTGCCTATCTCACAAAGCAGTATTCATCAGATAACAAGCAAACTTTAAACTTTGCCCAAAATGTTGTCTATAGCACATTTAAAGTGTTAATGTTTTAGTATGTTTTTTTGGTAGTGCAATATGAATTAATGATGTAATAATTGTGTACATTTTCACCAATCTCTCAGCTTTTCTCAAATAATGTTGATGCATATCCTGTGTGAACCAGCCGTAGGAATGGACTTATGGTCCATTAGAGAGCAGTTATAACGATAATATAACAATAGAACATGATTTGTTTCCTTAAAAGCTTGACCGATAAATAATAACTTAACTAAAGTATACTGTGTTAGTTCCATTAATCCAAGCGGGAAAACAATCGATTGATTGATCATTAAAGTAAACATCAAAATGTCTGAGAATGCACACGGCCCACCCATCTGACCCATTCGGCTCAATCGGCTGCCATGTTACATGGTCAGATGGGTGGGCCACAAACACTTTTTAGGACGGCTCAAGCGAAGCGAGCCGTCCTCTATACAGAGAGATGAAAGGCATATGAGGTATGTGGGAGTTAACCTCTCGAGGTATATAAAGAGGGGAGGTGGCTTAGGCAAAAAAGGGGCGTAACGGGGCGTGATTTGGTCAGGGACTCTCTGTTTGTGGGAAAAAGGGGGCGGGCATGCTAAAAAAGGCTCTGGAACGCGTCGTCATTGCTTCGTTGCCACCGATTGGTTGCTGCAACTTGGCTTCATGCAGGGAGACGCCCCCTCTCACGCCCCCTCTCAGGTCTGAACATGCCCCCTCTCAGATCTGAACATTCTTGGCATTCCTGCACCGCGGCCATTGCTCCCTGGCTTGATCCTGTGGCTTGATCCTGTGTCCATTTAACAGCATTGAAATGTCACCTTATAACTTCCCATCCATTACAGAATGTACCTAAAACATTTAAGTGTCCAATAAATATAAGGTACTTACGATAAACCCCCAAAAATTATCAAACATAAAGTCGGACCTTTATTTAGCATAGTTTTAGCTGATCTTGTGCGCACATTTTGTTCATAAAAGCAGCAGGTCCGTGAAGTGTCCACGCAGCCTAAAGCCCCGCCCACCCCTCTACACACTGAGCTCTTCATGCCGTCACACTCTGCAGAGAGGTAGACAGACTATGGAGGCATCAGAATTTTGTATTAAATTATAGAATGCACCAAAACATTAATAAGTGTCGAGTTGAATCTATTTACGCCACAATGAAGCCCCGATTTCATTTTTGGTTACAACCACATACGGAGATTTTGAAAACATGACCAATGTAAAAAAACTCCCATAATATCTGCTGGGCGAAGTACAACAATGTGCAAACACAGCAGCAAGATTCGTGAGTTGGTGTGATAAGAGAAGGATATCAAACGGAACACAACCACCCTAAAGACCATTGTGTATATTCCTGCACAGTGATCTTAGTACATAGAAATTGATCTATTGAAGATTCTGACTTTCACATGTACATATTTTTTGTTTTGGTTGTATTGTTGTATTGTGCTTTCTGCTTTGGGCAGCAGCGTGGTTCTGAAAAATGTTTTCATAGTACCCTTTTGCGTAGTAAAAGCAGACATGAGGTGATGCTCTGTAGATACATTATCTGTTCCCTTTTTATGTACATATTAACCTGTACATGTTTTCAAATAAAATACATAGTCTTTCTACATAAAATGATTACATGCAAATAGAACCGCATTGTTTCACATGGCTGAAATGCATAGGCCATTCTATCATTATGCAGTGTGCTTTCATTCAATGCAAATATAACCGAATCCTGATGATGGCTCAGGTCACCAGTTGCCTCACATGTTAATGATCACATTACAATATGGATGGGCAGCGATCATTTTACTCCTCTTTGAGCCTGATGAGTTTCCTTTTTTATACACATAGTAACCTGTAAATGTACCTTGTTTTTAAAAACACACATCTTCATGTGACGTTGACAGTGGTTACTTTGTAGATTTTCATTACAAAACATACAGTAACCACTTCAGCCCCATACATTTCGGCCATTTGAAAATAGCCGATCTACAAGCATTGTGAGCTTGTACATCTGCTATTTTCAAATGATTATACATTTTACACATTTGGAAGTTTGTTTTTGCAGTTAACTTTTAACATTGTTGCTGTAATTCATTACTGACTCACCTTTTTCAGACACATGTACACATTACTTTTCAAATAGTGCGTCATTTATTTTAAACATTGCCACACATAATTAATCTAAATAAAACAGATACATGTTTGTTAGCTTGTTGTACTAATTTAGTCATTGGTCATGGCAGCGTTAGGAGAACTCCTAAACGCGATAGATCAGAGCTTGTAAATTGGCTTTAGGATATGGAATGTGGGCAATGAAAACAGTCATAATACGAATCAAATTTACATGGAGCAAAACATATGACAAACATAACAATGTCATCTAATGACTCAAACCAACGACGCAGTACCCCCACACAACTACTGTATAGCGTGTAGCCATGCTATAAGAGCTGAGCTAATTTGTACATTTCAGTGTGAGCCACGCACTCTTATGAAATCATGGTCAATATTGCTAAATGTATGCCCAATGTTGAACTGAAGTGAAGGTCTGGGGCGCAGGTCCTGGGTAATGTTGACAGTGGGCCACGAGATGTGGTTCCTGTAGATCACTGGGCCGATTTGCAGACTGGAGTTGAAGGCTGTATACAGCTCGAGCATGGTAAATAACAATAACCTTCGTGTGAGTGAATCACTCTGTCTCAGCACAATTACAATTACATACAAGCTGACATTCTTCAATGTAAATGCACAATATTTGAGCGCCATCATGTTCACACATTACAACAACAATAACGCATCAATGAAGTCAATAATATGCTATTCAATCTGTCGCATCATACACATGGACATAGTTAATGCACCTGTATGCTTAAACATGTAGGCTACATTTGTTGTTTTATAGCAATAGTATATAAATTAATTTCTTGTCCTATGTATTCCTTTTTACGTTACTGTATATGTGTTGTTTAGCATAGCATAAGCATAGGACAACCACAACGTTCAGGTCAGCTGCTTGTAACATCGCATCTGGGGTACTAGAGTCAACGTCATTGTCAACACAACATAGAGAGTGTGTGAATGGCCCCTGCTGGACTGGCTGCTTTCCCAGTTAGCAGTACAATAGTTAGCAGTACTCTATAAAACGTCACACAGGTTTATACACCTTTAGCTATGAATTGCATTGCAAACTGAGGTGATTCAAATAGAAATGAAATGGCATGGTGTGGACTGACTGCTTTCCCAGTTAGCAGTACTCTAGTTAGAAGTACTCTATAACATCACTATATCACACAGGTTTATACATCTTTAGCTATGAATTGCATTGCAAACTGACGTGATTCAAATATAAATTAAATGGCATGGTGGAAAGAAGTGATCGAATGTTTTACTTAAGTAAAAGTATCAATACTGCGATGTAGAAGTACTGTATTATGAGAAAGGATCCGGAATTAATGTGCTTCAGTAAAACTATTAGTATTAAAATGTGCTTACAGTACCCAAAGTACAAAAATGTTTGCAAATAGCAGACGTGCAGCTCACAACGCAAATCTAAACTACGACAAACGAAGCGTTATTCTCTGCCAGGCCTTGAAATACCAGTACACACATTAGCTTAGCTTTGGGTCTCCACATTAGATGTAGATGAACTGCATAATACACAGAAACACTCGAAAAGAAAATAACGTCAATCATACGACAACATACATAGATATATAAGCAACATATACGAATACAATGAAAGAGTTTATCCCATTGAGTAATAACCATTATTCATGCATATTCATCATACCAACCATCTACGCTAACGCGTTGTCTGTCGTCGACGAAAACAACTATGTACGCACGCGCAAGATCAAATGTGACGTAAAGTGTTCTGGCTTGAGGACCACAGCAATCGATCACAGACTCACCAAATAACACTAGTCAATCCAAGACCTATACATGACTAGATCGTGTAAACGTATATTGTAACATTGTGTTAAACGGACTGACAATAAGGAACTGACAAAAAAATATTGAAGGCCAAATGCATGTCGCAGTTACAACTACACCGGAACTAAACCGGAAGTCGTCACACAGACGCATGCGCAGTCCACATCAAATCACACAGTCCTGCGCTCAATACGAACACCCACTGGGTGGCGCTAGAAGCCCTACATAAGCAGGTAATAGTCATACAACAATTGTAATAATGACAATAATACTTTTACTTACAGATCTAGTATTTATATGTTGTGGACTGGTGTTGATACTACTCCCTATTGTCTTGAGGTGATACTGACCACTGGCCATTAGTTTCAAAGTAATTCACACATTAACTACTTAACAATAGAGCCGTTATTTCATTCGACGCCCCTGCATAATAAGCAGAGGTGGACAGAGTAGAGTCTTTCCCAGTACTTGAGTAAGAGTACAGATACTTCCTGCTTAAATTTACTCCACTACAAGTAAAAGTAGCTCAGTCAAAATGTTACTCAAGTAAGAGTAAAAAAGTACTTGCTTTTAAATATACTTAAGTAATCAAGAGTAAATACTTTTAAAAATACTTAAGTACACGTAAAAGTACATTACTTATTTTTCACACCAATGAATTGCTGTATTTTTTTATATGTATTTTTTTTTTTTTAAGTCAAATTAGTGCAGGTTTGATTCAAAACGAGTAAACTAAATGGATATCTTCATAGCCTATAGTGGTGCAGCACAAAATAACCACTAAAACACTAAAAACATGTATATATAATATATATGAGTCCTAATACAATAAAAACGTTTCCCCTTTGAGACTGTATTCATGCCATACTGTCTGAATGGGGAAACGTGGATGAAAGACATACAATTTAGGCATACTGACGACTATAGCAACATTGGATGCCTTTCATTGTTTTCAAGGCGAAAAACAAACCATGTCACTCTGCCTTTCATGAATATTCAAGGCAAAAAGGCACCATATGTCACTGCTATGCGCTAACTAAAAGGGACCTGAAGTGTTATGTTTGCATCGACAACTAGTGTTGTCCCTATCTACAAATTACACACACACAAATCACACACACACACACACACACACACACACACACACACACACACACACACACACACACACACACACACACACACACACACACACACACACACACAGTAGGCTACTCAAGTAAATTTACAAATTCATCAGTTACTGTCCACATCTGATAATAAGCCATAATAACAATGATAAATGCAAACGAAATAAAACAAAACAAACTAAAATAAATAACTTTCTACCACTTACTTTTCAGATATGAATTATGACATTATATAAAATACATTAGCCACTAATGGTCCTATTTTACACATTTCAAAGCCCTATTTTATATGTAGGCTATTTGAACATAGCCGATCTAAGCTCACAACTACTTTCAAACATTTTTGTACTTTTACTTTTGGTACTTAAAGTACATTTTGATACCAATACTTTTGTACATTTCATGAATTTATAATACCAGACTTTTACTAGTAACAGAGTACTTCTACCATGTAGTACTGATACTTTTACTCAAGTAAAACATGTGAGTACATTTTCCACCACTGAAGTATGCTAAAATACAGTGGTGGAATTGGAAAGTAACTAAATACATTTACTGTACAAGTACAATTTTCAGGTTGTTGTACTTTACTTGAGTATTTCCCACTTCCAATAATACTACTCCACTACAACTACTTGAAAGCTTTCTTACTAGTTACTTTTCAGATAGAAATTATGATATTATGAAACATGTATCTAATTTTCATTTTATACATAGGCTATTTGAAAATAACTGTGAGCTTGTTAATCTGATAATTGCAGAAATTGTAGTAGGCCTGTACTTTTGATACTTTAAAGGACTACTTTGTTTTTTTCACAACAAGGGTTATTTTATTAGTTTGTAATGATAATAATGTTAAAAAAAAATCACACCCTGTGTGAAGGAAGCGGTGCCTTTGGGGCGGGCCTTAACTCATTTCAGTTCGTCCCTATTGGTGGTCTGAGTCCACTTACCAAATTTGTACTTGGTAGCATGCTGCAAACTGGAATGATGGCTGTTTAAAGCCCAGCCAATGGGCAGACAGAGGGGGCGGGGTTTAAGTAATGACAGTTAGTCCCTATTGCTGGCTTTAGTCCATGTACAAAATTTGTACTCCATAGCATGCTGCGAACTTGAGTTATGGCTGTTTGAAGGCCAGCCAATGGGAAGACAGAGGGGGCGGGGCTTCAGCAATTCATGCTGGTCCCTATTGGTGGTCTAAGTCCACATACCAAATGTGGACTTGGTGGCATGCTGCACACTGGAGTTATAGCTGTTTAAAATCCCGTGCTCATCCCGTGCTCATACGGGCGCTGGGGGTCCCTGGACCCCTCTTTGATAGCTTCATCAATTCATGCTGGTCCCTATTGGTGGTCTAAGTCCACATACCAAATGTGGACTTGGTGGCATGCTGCAAACTGGAGTTATAGCTGTTTAAAATCCCGTGCTCATCCCGTGCTCATACGGGCGCCGGGGGTCCCTGGACCCCTCTTTGATAACGTCATCAATTCATGCTCGTCCCTATTGGTGGTCTAAGTCCACATACCAAATTTGGACGTGGTGGCATGCTGCAAACTGAAGTTATAGCTGTTTGCTTCTTTGCCGTGCTCATCCCGTGCTCATAACATACGGACGGACGCGCAAACAGACAAAGTCAAGCTTAGAGCGGTTGGCACCGCTAAAAATCATGTATTGCTTTCTATCGTTATTTAGTGATTTTTACCTGGGGGAGGGCGGGGGCATTCGGTCCATTGGTAAATAGTCATTAACGCAGCCTCCTGCTGGCCTCATGGTGGCGCTGTAACAGGCAGATTCATGTTTTGGCCAAAACGTGAACTTAAAAGTTACTTTTCACAGTAACGCATTACTTTTTGGTGTAAGTAACTACTAAAGTAACCGCAGACCTCCTTTTTTATTTTATTTTTTTTATTTCATGCTTTTGTACCCCCAAACACTTTTTTCTTTTTTTTTTGGGGGGGGGGGGGGGGGGGGGGGCGCTGCGCCGTCCACCATGACATCTATGTCATTCTTTCTTTTTTTCAAGTGGGCCCTGCATGCTCCAGAAAAGGTTGAAAATCCACACACACACACACACACACACACACACACACACACACACACACACACACACACACACACACACACACACACACACACACACACAAAACACACCAAACAATTGTGTGTATGTTGAGTTCCACAGGGCGGGACATATAGACACATTTTACCATGATGGCATGACATGGATAAACAATAGGACCCATAAATGACGTCTTAAAAAAACAAAAAAAACAGCAACAACAAAATAAAATAACAGAATAACTGAAAAAGGGATTTTGACAGACATTATTTGGGTCAGTTTAGATTGTCATGTGATTGACAAGCACCTAGCAAATACCTTTAACAAATGTCTGACCAAAATCAGATCAGATATACAGTAGTTTTTTGGGGGATCACAGCCATATGATCATCTCCTTCTTTTCTGGCACTGGGTCACATGCCTGAAGCTACGACAGTAAATCTGGATGCTATTTGCATAAAATGATTATTCCACATCGAGACACCGTAGCGTCTTTTAATCTCATTACTTGTCCACTTCCTGATTTTTTTTTTAGTTAATTGTTAAATAGATGACAAACAGTGCTGGATTAACACATTAAAGACCGGGAACGCATCTGTGTCATTTTTAGATTTCTTTGGCTATTCAAAAATAGCAGATATACAAGCTCATAGCGCAGCACCGAGTGCCGCGCTATGAGCATGTAGAGCTGCAATTTTTTCTTAAATCGTGAACATTTTGTGCAAATCTTTGAATATATTTATATTTTTAAAGCAAGCATTTGTAACTCAAATCTTTGCTTCTGGGGGTCCCTGGAACAAGTTATTTTGATTTGGACTGAGGTCTTAATGGGTTAATCTCTCCCCTTTGCTTCTCTCTCTCTCTCTCTCTCTGTCTCTCTCTCTCTCTCTCTCTCTCTCTCTCTCTGTCTCTCTCTCTGTCTCTCTCCTCTTTCACAGTGGTGTAAAGTAACTAAGTACTTCTTTCCCACCTCCCCAACTGGCCACAGAACATTTATATACATTATGATCACTTGTATAGTATAGTTGTATAGTAAAACGGTTGGTAAACACAGAGGGGATCACTATTCGTCACCCAGAGAAGAAAAAAAATGACCAGCACTATCGCTCCCTTAGCCAGAGGCCACCGAAAACACTGTGCCTCGTCGAAACAAGGGCAAAACAAATGAACTCAAGTTATAAGCATCTGCAGGAAACCAATAGACAGAGAGTGGATGTAGGCGGAACTGATCGTTATTGACGTTATTTCCGCATCCGTGTGAGTTACAGTGAAAGTGGTCACTCCGGATTGAAGATCACAGCGATCTTATATAAAAGAATTAAAAAGCTATTTGACGCGTTATCGTAA
Organism: Gymnoscopelus microlampas; assembly: GCF_963454915.1. NCBI lineage: Eukaryota > Metazoa > Chordata > Actinopteri > Myctophiformes > Myctophidae > Gymnoscopelus > Gymnoscopelus microlampas. The sequence continues at coordinate 43,770,581 of NC_139949.1, read as the reverse complement.
CCCCCCCCCCCCCCCCCTGGATGGACCCTTGGGGGTCACCGGAGCCCAGTCCAGTTTACAACCTCCCTGTTGTAAACGTAACCTTCTTTTTTTTTTGTAAGTCTACTATTCTCAACCATGTTTTCCGTTTGCTTTGTCTTCCATTTCATACCTCATTTTAAAAACATACATAGCTACTGATAAAGTACAGACTGGGTTTTGGCCATGTGCCTAGACACACCAAGCAAGTTCACTTCTGTATTAAACTGTGCACTTTATCTAGGTATGAAACAGACCTGTGTACTCAAAAAGGCCTCCAAGAAACAGCTGTAAATAATTGTCTTTCTCCTCTCCTCATTATAGCGGCCCCATGCAGTTTGCTGGCCATTTTATAACTCTCTCTGCTACACTGCTAAACACTGCTGCGCATACAGCTCTGTTTAAAAGTACAGTGGTACGATTATACAATGATGCTAAAAGGATAACACAACACGCCCTGAGGGCTTGTTTCCATTGTGGTCTTATGTATTCAATTCATAAAGGATTGTTGAGCTTTTGTCAAATGTTCATTGCTAGTACAAAGCCAATACTGCTGGTACTATCTCACCTGATGACACGCTCGGGTGAGTTTCAGTGATACATAATCCCTAACTCACACCGCCAAGGTGCACCCAGCTCTTTAATCAACTTCAAATGCATTTTCGCCTAATTGTTCTCTTTGCGATATATAAATGTATTCTGTTTCAACCATGTATTCATTCCTCTCAACATGAACCTTTTGCTAAGATGATAAATAATATGAATGCTAAATAAATGTGCTACCACCGGATAAAACAAACAAACAGAATGAATAAACAAAACAACACAAAACAACATCTTGAAATGAGAAAAACTAAATGAGTAACTAAATGAGTTCATGCAGAGATGAATGAGAAATATCATAAGCAAGTCTCTCTCATGCTGTGCATCACTCCACTCTTGCTAACGTATTGCTTAATTATTTCAACATAGCAGGTTTTATTTTGTCTCTTTTTAAAGCGCACAGACTTGGTGTTTTAGTTAGACTATTTTTGACCAAATACCTTGATATCGATATTGTGGCATTATCAAAATCTACAAAGTGACTTGTAACTGAAGCTATCAGTGAAAAGTACTACTGTGTATTTGCCCCTGAGACGTAGTGGAGTAAAAGTATAAAATTCAGCGCATGGTTGATGTGTTGACTAGTGCCCGACCGATTTATCGGTCCCATATACTGTATCAGCCATTATGAAATCATTTACTGGCATCAACTAATTTACTAATGTAGGCAGCCATTTTATTATGTTGACATTTGAGCATAATGCACTGTGAGCTTGTTTTGATTGATTGATTGAATACTTTATTTAGAAAGACATGATAAAAGTACATGGAAGTACAATTCACAATACAAGGTCCTGTAAACTAGATCGCTCATAAAAGCACTTGGCTTATTTAAAATGAGATCCCTCTGCACTTGTAGCTTGGCTATTTTCACAATTCTTGCTCAACACTGTCGAATGCAACGCGAGAGTACGGTCTAGCCAACACCGACTCGATACTCCTGAATCGCTGCCCTCCACACCGTGTCCAGCAGCTCTGCAGTTGTGTTAGCTCCGCTGTCGCGCCGCAGTGCATCTACATCAGGGGTGGGCAACTTTGATGATGGAGAGGTGCCACTATATTTCCGCACTCACTCCAGAGGGCCAAATTGCATATACTGTACAGAAACCTCTTATCGCTGTATTTAAACTTTTTTTCGTAAATGAATGCCCTACTTCGTCATTCTCTGTCACACAAAAGTAGCAAAAATAGCCGATCTACTAGCTCAAAACGTGTCGCAGTGCGATGCGTTTGGAGCTTGTAGATCTGCTATTTTTGCTATTTTTGAATTGAAATCCTGATTCTTTCTTTCACAATTTTTCAATTGGAATCCTGAAAAGTAATATTTTTATTTAATTTCAAATGCATTTAGTTATACTTATGTTAACTTTTTGAACTTAAATACAAATACATTGGATATTAAAAAGACAATAGAATTGTACTAGTCATTGAACTACTAGACTAAGTAGATTAAAGCGGGTCATGTTTGCATGTTTGGAATTGTAACAGCTGAAATCAATAATATATCAGTATTCCCATATTAACCTGCGGGCCACATTAAGGTGGGGGGGGGGGGGCGCATGTGGCCCCCCGGGCCGCCAGTTGCCCCCAGCCTCATCATTCTCTGACCTGGTCACTGACCTGGTCACTGGTGGCCCGTGGTATAGGCCCCCCCGTAGAGGACCCCATTTCTGCTGTGGTCCGTCCATGTGACGCCTAGTGCCATTTGTAACATTCTTGTGACGACTCCATCCAGGGCCTTTTCCCGTTGAAACAGTTTTATAACAAAGTACTGTATGACATAAGGCTTAACCCATTAAGACCTGGAACGCACCTGTGTCATTTTTTTATTTGAGCTAAAAAAGCAGTATTTTACACTTTGGCTATTCAAATAAAGCAGATCTACAAGCTCATAGCGCGGCACAGAGCGCCCCGCTATGAGCTTGTAGATTTGCTATTTTAGAAAAATCATGAAAATGTGTGCAAATCTTTGAATATATTTGTTTTTAAAGGGAACATTTGTAACCCAAATCTTTGCTTCTGGGGGGGGGGGGTCCCTGGAACAAAATATTTTGAGAAGGGGGTCCGCGGCCAAATACATGACGACCTTGACTTGAAAAAGTTTGAGCACCACTGATATAGAAACATTTGTTTTTCAGAAAACTGTTGGGGTTTAAAAGACATTTGTAGAATCGGCTTCAGGTGTTATGGGTTAAGTGGTTAACTCACCAGGCCCGTGGTCCCCCTCATAAAGGGCGTCAGAAAATTAATTTGACAGCCTGTGTACATAGGGAATCACCATCAGCTCACAAAACGGACTTATCACCACCCTATGGCCCGAGGGAGGAAATTGAATGGAGATGAATGTCTCAGTAATGGTCACTCTGCAATGCATTAGGCGCTGCCAGGGGGGAGATATCCACTGCATTCCTAATCTGATAAGTGTCTGGCCGACAGAAGATTTTAAAAAATTAGCCATGTTTGATATGCACACCTGTCATCTTGAGGACACTGCAAGACAGAGGGCTTATGCAGGGGAGTTTATTCTCTGTTAATCTTCACCCTATAATGTTATACAGCCTACTAAAATGCTACTTCTAAAACGGATAGGAATTGCTCGGTTCTGAGTGGTCAAGTTCCGATGTAAAATAATCCTTAACGCACTCACGCACGCACGCACGCACGCACACACACACACACGCATTAGGACCACATGTACCAGTAACACTCCTCCAACATATTGTTTACAATATTCACTGTTATGTTCAATGTATGTATTACTGTTGACAATTTATTTCTTAATTTTTTGTTCTGCATAATGTGCAAGGTTTTACAAATAACTTTAAAACAAGGGAGATACCATACCACGGCACATACCACCCAATACGTGGGTACATACTGTCTTGTAGAAATTATTCTTGTGAAAAACTGTTAATTAGGATGTGCATGGTTTTCACGATGCCATATTTGGTAACCGTTAACAGCTTGAGCATGAGGGTTAGAAAACTAGCTTTGCAAGCAAAACAGTAGGAGGTCTGCAGGCACCGATTAGGCATCATCTGCTGAAATGTTGTGCGTATGAACTGAGATCTTTAACTGGTGCACAGCAGAAGGTCCCAGCATGTTTCAAGTCAGCTGTGATTGTGCCTGTACCCACTGTATTTGCCTAATGCTGAATATACTCCTCTGGCCTTCTCTGGAACAATGCAAGTCATGCACGATTCAAGTTGGAAATGCATGCCCCACCCAGTTTTGCAATACCCGTTATACACGTTGTCAGAGACCCGTTGTACCCGTCTTTTTTTCTGCCCCTGTTATGCCCATGTGACAGGCATGCCCAAATATGTAAATTTGTAAATGCACTGATATACTCTGCTAATGTGCCTTCTATTTCTTTTAATCCTCCCTTTCAACTCCACCTTTTGTCTTTCTCCTATCGGCAATGGGGTCCATTTTGATACGTTAAATGTCAAAATGTAATTGATGCTCCGATGGTCCACGACAACGTTACAATAACACTGGAAAGCAAACATCAATTACATCTTGATTCTTCTTCTTAAAAAAAACCCATCAGATGTAAGCATCTTAAAAAACAAAACTTGAAAGAAAAACGTACTCTTACATTGCTGGTCAGTAGTGGCTAGTGGTAAAACGGTTGATTCCCCATCCGACTCACTCAAAAATTATTCACTTCAAACACCCAGGATCCAGTTTCATATCTGTAGTCCAGGAACTTGTTTCCCTGTCTCCTGCAGGCGGTTTCCAGTCTGGACTGGTAGTCGAGATGGACGAGTCTCTCAGGATTCCTGATTTCACCGCCACTGGTTTTGTCCACTGGCCACACTCTATCTAATGTCACTTCAGCGCGTCTGTTAAGCCCCTCCCCCTGGGGCGGTTTGTGGGTGTCATCGGGATAAACTATTACTTCTTTTCTTCTGAAATGAACAATGTCGTCCAGGTTCAGTCCAAACACATTCACCGTTCCAGGGAAATAGACTGATCCATAATCTTTGCGTCCCACAGTGAAGTTCTCGACCAAACACTGGCCGTTCTCATCCACTAAGTCTGTCAACGTCTCCACAGATGGAATGGTGTAGTAGCCAAAACGACTTAATATAATGCCAGCAGGGTGAGGAGGAGCTTGGCTCTCCTGCTGCTCCTTTATTCTCTCCTGCTGTTCCTCTCTTCTCTCCTGCTGCTCTTCTCTTCTCTTCTGCTGCTCCCCTCTTTTCTCCTGCTCCGACTCCTCTCCACCTGTCACTTGCTCAGTGCGCCTCAGGTTGTGTGCCTTATGCAGGTTGAAATCAGTAATGGAGTCCTGCTGGTCAGGTTGTAAACTGATTTCCTTCTCTTCTACAACCTTAACAACTCTGCTGCTAACATCCTTTATAACCAACCTCTTAATGCTCCTCCTGGGTACAAAGGCTCCTTTAGTAATTGACAACTCCTCCTCGTCCAGTCCAGCGAAGAGCAGTAACTTGGAGCCAGAGCCTCGAGGTGTTTTGGGGAGGTACATGGTAGTTTGCCGTGGACTTCTTTTGAAGTGGTTAGGTGTGGTAAGGCGAGGCAAATTGGTTGATTTCAGACGCTCTTCTTTCTTCTTGGTGTCAGTCAAAGGGTTTCTAAACAGAGGAGAGTCTCCAAATGGAAAAGAATTCAGATCTTTGAACTGCTGTTTGAGCTGTCCCGGGTCTGTCAGCACAGGTTGTTGAGGTGCTACGAAGCTTCCACTGCTTAATCCTGGGAACTGTCCTAAACCTACTGGTCCAAACCCAGTTCCCGGTCCGGTTCCCATTCCAACAAGTCCAGTTCCAGGTTGAGCTCCAAAGAAAGAGCTGGTTGGACTAAAAACACCCGTCTTATTATCAAGCACACTGGACCGTGTGCCAGCAGTTCCATAGCTTGTGTTAGTCTGACCAAGCTGAGTAGTCCCTGTAACCAAGCCTGGGGACATACTGTGCAGCTGTGTGCTACTGGTTCCAAAGTTTGTGTTGGTCCCAACAAACTGAGTAGTCCCTGTACCCAAGCCTGGGGACATACTTGGCAGCTGCGTGCTACCGGTTCCAAAGCCTGTGTTGGTCTGACCAAATGGCCGAGCCACATTACCCAAGCCTGGGGCTGTACTAGTCTGTGGGCCAAACGTTCCAGGGCCTGTCTTGGTCTGACCAAACAGACCAGCCCCAGCACCCAAGCCTGGGGCTATACTGGTCTGTGGTGTGCCGAGCGTTCCAAATTGACCAGTCCCCGCACCCAAGCCTGTGGTCGAACTGGTCACAGGCTTGGGTGCAGGCCACAGCCCACCGGATGCAGGTGGTGTATCACCAAACAAGGTCGTCCTACTAGTATTAGCTTGTCCCATGGGTTTTGTGGCAAAGGAGAATCCCGTGTTTGACTTGGCAGAGTTGGCAACTTGATTAAACTGATTTACTGTCTGCTGACCCTGGATCTGTGATCCAAACAAATTGTTACTCAAGGTGGGCTTTAGCTGTCCGGATGAGGGACCAGTATTGGGGGAAGGGGATCCAAACATAGTATTAATTGTACTGGCAGTGTTGAAAAAACTTCCAACTGCAGCTACTCCACCACCCTGAGTGTTAGACAGGCCTTTACTGCCAGCCTGGTAGTACTCTAGACGCAACTCCTCCAGAGATTTGTTCTCGTATTCCTTCATTGCAGTGATACACTGGTGTTTGGTGCTGATAGAGGTGGTCCCGCCAGTCCTTGCCGCCCCTATTGCCCCTATTAAGTCACTTCCTATTGGAGGGTTGAATTTGACGGTGGTACCAGGTTGCTGGGTGGGGAAACTGGAACCTCCAAATGTGTTGGAGGTGTTCTGAAACAGGCCTCCACTACCAGGACTGGTACCAAAATTGCCAGCTTCAACAGGTTTATTTAATCCAAAGGCATTGTTCTGGTGGGAGAACAGTCCTCCAGTTGAACCAGTATTGGTGCTGCCAAATAGACTGGCTCCACTGGTACCACCAAAGCCAGTACTGGTGGAACTAGTCGCCGGTTGGTTGAATGTTCCGGGGCTAAATACACCACTAGGTTTATTCTGAGTGGCTCCAAACAGGCCTCCGGTGTTGCTGGTTGCCCCAAACGTGGGAATCCCAAAACCTCCTGTGGTTGGAAAACCAGTGTTCTGTTGTCCAAAGGCTGGGGTTGCCCCGAAGCCACCGGCCATTCTTCCAGATGACGATTCAAACGAAGACCTGTTTTAAATGAAGTCCTTTTAGCAGAACATCAAGCATAAGGCTTTATATAATAATATAATATGTCACATGACATCATACTGACGTCCAAATATGGAGTTTCACATGGTTCCATGTGTGGGAAAGACGGTTCCGTGGTTTGGCCGTGGTTTGGCAATACAGTGCATCTGAGGTTATGAATTCACAAAATTCTCAAAATGTGAAAAATATTCACCTTTCTTTTCTTGTGAAAATTCTGTGAAATATTGCGACACGTTGTGAGCTTTACATCTGCTATTCTTCATGTGCAACACTGACAAGAAAATAAGTATAAATCTGGCGCCAACATCCTAGACTTCCTGGTGAAGCTCAACCCCATGTATTTGTGAGCGGGTCCAGTGCTTTAGGCATCAAGTAGGCATTTTTCATTTTTCATTTTATTACAGATTGTTGAAGTACAGAATATAAGCTTTCATATGATGTATCATTCATTGAAATTGGAACACATTTGAAGAAGATGTGACCATTTTAATCTTGTTATCTATAATAGTCCAAACTGAGATAATCCCTCCTAAAGAATTTCCACTTCTAGCACCTCTCAGCTCCAGGTAATGGGCGTGAACAATGGGTAATTTATTCAACCTAGCCACTTCTCTAATCACTCCCCCATTGACACCTTTCAGTCAGCTGTCCACCATATAGAAATTTGATGCAACACATTTTTTTAAAGGTATTTTTACTTTACTGGAGTATTTCCAATACTTTAACTTCTACTCCACTACAGATCAGAGGAAAATATTGTAGGTACTTTTACTCCACTACAATCATTTTAAACTTGAGTTACTAGTTACTTTGCAGATATACATTATTACATTATAAAACATACATTAACCACTTTAGCCCTATTTTATACATAGTCTATTTGAAAATAGCTGATCTACAAGCTCACAATGCGCATTGCGACGCGTTGTGAGCTTGTAGATCAGCTATTTTCAAACATTTTAGTACTTATACTTTAAGTACATTTTGATACCAAGACTTTAGTACTTTTACTTTGATTGAACTCAAGTAACATTTTGAGCACTTTTACTTGTAACAGAGTATTTTTATATTGTGGTATTGCTACCACGAGTGCTTCTTCCACCACTAAATGTGACCCACTGGTAGTCAGCTCCGACTACAGTCGAGGGTTACCTATTAATAATGAAGACACGACCAGCTAGGTCCTGGATTAACTCCAACCTGGTGTTTGCACTCTCCATTTACAACCCGTACATCTACATAAACGTTCAGATTTCAAATATAAAGTGCTTATCTCATGGCCACGGATGTTACCATTAACTTCGGGTGGGTCTAAGTACCCGTATCTTCCATATTGTTCAATAAAAAGCATTTTAATCCGATCGGCGGCCATTTTCTCATAGAGTTATAACGTATCAGGAGTGCAATACACCCCCCAACCAATACGGCCGCATAGTTGAAAAACAACGGAGACAATGGCCATCAATCGGATCAAAATGCTTTTTATTGAACAATACGGAAGATACGGGTACTTATGAGGGCCCGTACATAATTATAACACCCGTGGCCATGAGATAAGCACTTTATATTTTAAGTCTGAACGTTTATGTTGATGTACGAGTTGTAAATGGAGAAATGCAAACACCAACTGTACGTTCAGCCATGACGCTTGACCGCGAGCTAACAATGCTAAGCTCCTAGCCTAGCTCGTTATTCCACCGTTGTTTTGTCCACATCTTCAGTGAAATACTTCGAACGTCGAGCGGCCTGTTGTTTAGCTGGGGCTGCCCTCAGAGCTGCTGTGTTCGCCACAATGTTATTATTGATAATATAACTACATTCTGTCCCGAAAAAGACTAACGTAATACTGGCCGTTTCGGCGCTTCCCACCGTGGTGAAGTTAGTTTCAGCCTCAGGTTGAATATTCACCCAGTGGCTATTACTCCAGTAAAGTAAAAAATACCTCAAAATTGTACTTAAGTACAATACTTGAGTAAATGTACTTAAGTTACGTTACACCACCACAGAGAGGAGTGATACTGATGGGCGGGGATTAGGCTTGTAACCGGAGAACAATGGGCCAACAACCAACCAAAACCACTCACATGCTAATGTTGTCCCTGCAAGTTAAAACCACTCTCCGCCCCCAAAAGACCGACAGAAACACACAGAAACACTCCTGTTTTTGTAATGTAATTTAAACCACTTAATGATTCTAAAACGCCTATCTTTTGGACTATAAACCTTCTTCAACATTCGAACTGTGTTAATATGGAAAAAAACGAAAATCACAAAAAAAAAAAAAAAGTTTAAAAGCTATGTTCTAGTCTTTGTCAATGGGCGACATGATACCCTAAACACCAGACCTGCTCACATTTGTTTCAGATGATGCGTTCCCTCTACGCGGCAGTGGTTCTCAAACTTGGTCACGTCAAGGACTCCCAAATGTATGTACCAGACCGGGACCCGCTGGCCTACTCAGAATGATGAAGCCGTTGTACCCATACTGTATGTCTGTCTGTTTCCCTTTTATGCCCATGTATGGAGATTTCTTTATATGTCTGTCTGTGCCCTTTTATGCCCATATATGGATTTACCGACGTACAGAGATTTTGTGTATTTATTGTAAGATGACATGACCAAAATAGGGATGCCATGGTTAAAGCAGTTAACTTGCACCCGGCCTGTCAAGTGAGGTTTCTTCAACTGCTGCTCAGTTCAAGCTCTAACGTATATAGAGCTGTTCTTGTCACTCTTGTAACTCTATCCCCTGCTGACCACAATGTCCACATCACCCCACCAAGTTTAACTAACTAGCTGGCCTAACCAAGCCCCCAGAGTTGCTGAGAAACATTGAAGCCGCCACCCCAGTGGCCAAAGCTGGAACTGCAGGCGGGGAGAAATACATGCACGAGCAAAACACACTGAGAGATATTTATATGTATAAATATAAATATGTAAACATATTATACAGAAAGACATATGCATTTACATATAAATATGCATCTCGAGTGTTTTTAATAAATATCTCGCGTTCATTCCTTGGCAGCCGGGCTGCCGTAGGACACAAAAAGGACACTAGTGCGCATGCATATAACTCTATGGTGTGTCCAAAAACGACTCAATAATTCTACTTCCGGCAGGCTTCCAGGTGCTTCAAAATGCCACTGAGCACATTCATTGAAATGATAGCTGGGGGCGGGGCAATCCGCCCTCTAGTTATATTATACCTCTATGGGCCTAACACACATGATATGATAAAAAAAAATGAAGGGGCTGACTGAACTGTTAGTGAACTAAATGTAAATATGAAATTACATTAATTTTAGACTTCTAGTTTGGCTCTCAAGGCTTCTGTTTTAGTGTTCAGTGTTTCTGATTCTGACTGTGTTTGCCTTGATCCTTGATACTTAAAACAAAAAAAAGAATCATCTTGAATCATAAAAGAAACATATAAGTGGTACCAAAATTGCCAGCTTCAACAGGTTTATTTAATCCAAAGGCATTGTTCTGGTGGGAGAACAGTCCTCCAGTTGAACCAGTATTGGTGGTGGCAAATAGACTGGCTCCACTGGTACCACCAAAGCCAGTACTGGTGGAACTAGTCACCGGTTGGTTGAATGTTCCGGGGCCAAATACACCACTAGGTTTATTCTGAGTGGCTCCAAACAGGCCTCCAGGTTGCTGGGTGGGGAAACTGGAACCTCCAAATGTGTTGGAGATGTTCTGACACAGGCCTCCACTACCAGGACTGGTACCAAAGTTACCAGCAGCTTCAACAGTTTATTTAATCCAAAGGCATTGTTCTGGTGGGAGAACAGTCCTCCAGTTAAACCAGTATTGATGCTGCCAAATAGACTTGTGGCTGTACTGGGAGGCTTGGACAGACCTCCAACTGCAGCTACTCCACCACCCTGAGTGTTAGACGGACCTTTACTGCCAGCCTGGTAGTACTCTAGACGCAACTCCTCCACCGATTTGTTCTCGTATTCCTTCATTGCAGTGATACACTGGTATTTGGTGCTGATATAAGTCGTCCCGCCGGCCCTTGTCTCCATCAAGTCACTTCCTATTGGAGGGTTGAATTTGACGGTGGTGCCAGGTTGCTGGGTGGGGAAACTGGAACCTCCAAATGTGTTGGAGATGTTCTGAAACAGGCCTCCACTACCAGGACTGGTACCAAAGTTACCAGCAGCTTCAGCAGGTTTATTTAATCCAAAGGCATTGCTCTGGTGGGAGAACAGTCCTCCAGTTAAACCAGTATTGATGCTGCCAAATAGACTTGTGGCTGTACTGGGAGGCTTGGACAGACCTCCAACTGCAGCTACTCCACCACCCTGAGTGTTAGACGGACCTTTAATGCCAGCCTGGTAGTACTCTAGACGCAACTCCTCCACCGATTTGTTCTCGTATTCCTTCATTGCAGTGATACACTGGTATTTGGTGCTGATATAAGTCGTCCCGCCGGCCCTTGTCTCTATCAAGTCACTTCCTATTGGAGGGTTGAATTTGACGGTGGTGCCAGGTTGCTGGGTGGGGAAACTGGAACCTCCAAATGTGTTGGAGATGTTCTGAAACAGGCCTCCACTACCAGGACTGGTACCAAAGTTACCAGCAGGTTTATTTAATCCAAAGGCATTGCTCTGGTGGGAGAACAGTCCTCCAGTTAAACCAGTATTGATGCTGCCAAATAGACTTGTGGCAGCCAGGCTTGGGTACCAACCCAAGCCTGGGGCCATATTGGGCAACTGCATGCTACCGGTTCCAAAGGCTGGGTTGGTCTGACCAAATGGGCGAGCCACAGTACCCAAGCCTGGGGCTGTACTAGTCTGTGGGCCAAACGTTCCAGGGCCTGTGTTGGCCTGACCAAACAGACCAGCCGAGCACCCAAGCCTGTGGCCGTACTGGTCACAGGCTTGGGTGCAGGCCACATTCAGATCTCTGAGCTGTCTCGGGTCTGTCAGCACAGGTTGTTGAGGTGCTACGAAGCTTAAGTTGCTGCTTCCACTGCTTAATCCTGAGAACTGTCCTATACCTACTGGTCCAAACTCAGTTCCTGGTCCGGTTCCCATTCCAACAGCTCCAGGTTGAGCTCCAAAGAAGGAAGGGCTGGTTGTACAAAAAACACCTGTCTTATTATTAAACACACTGGACCGTGTGCCAACAGTTCCATAGCTTGCGTTGGTCTGACCAAGCTGAGCAGTCCCTGTAACCAAGCCTGGGGAGATACTTGGCAGCTGCGTGCTAATGGTTCCAAAGTTTGTGTTGGTCCGACCAAACTGAGTAGTCCATGTACCCAAGCCTGGGGAGATACTTGGCAGCTGCGTGCTACTGGTTCCAAAGCTTGTGTTGGCCCCACCAAACAAGCCTGCGGGCTGTACTAGTCCGGCTGTACTAGTCTGTGGGCCAAACGTTCCAGGGCCTGTGCTGACCAAACAGACCAGCCCAGCACCCAAGCCTGGGGGCAATCTGATCTGTGTTGTGCCGAGCGTTCCAACCACTATGTTGGTTTGACCAAATTGACCCGTCCCCGTACCCAAGCCTGTGGCTTTACTGTTCACAGGCTTGGGTACAGGCCACAGCCCACCGGATACAGGTGGTGTATTACCAAACAAGGCCGGCCTACTAGTATTAGCTTGTCCCATGGTTCTCGTGCTCGACTTGACAGGGCTAACTTGATTAAACCGATTTACTGTCTGCTGATCCTGGCTCTGTGATCCAAACAAATTGTTACTAAAGGTGGGCTTTAGCTGTCCGGATGAGGGACCAGTATTGGGGGAAGCGGATCCAAACATAACATTAATTTGTCTGGCAGGCTTGAACGAATCTCCAACTGCGACTACTTCACCACCCAGAGTGTTAGACGGGCCTTTACTGCCAGCCTGGTAGTACTCTAGACGCAACTCCTCCAGCGATTTGTTCTCGTATTCCTCCATTGCAGTGATACACTGGTGTTTAGTGCTGATCATGTCACTTCATATTGGAGGGTGGAATATGACAGTGGTTCCAAGTTGTTGGGTGGAGGAGAAAATAGAACCTCTAATTGAGTCCATCCTTCCAGTTCAACCAGTATTGGTGCTGCTAAAACTGCCAAAACCTCAAAACCTTGCAAAACCAGTGCTCTGTGGTCTGAAAGCTGGCATAAACCAAAAGCTATTTTTCCAAATGTCAATTCACTTGAAGACTTGTTATATAAGACTTTGCGGGGAGGAAAGTGTCATTATGACATCATACATACAAATATGGAGTTCCACATGGTTCCATGTTTAGGAAAGACGATTCAGTGGTTTATAATACGGTGCATCTAAGGTTATAATGAATTCACAAATTTCTCAAAATGTGAAAAATATTCACCTTTCTTTTCTCAATGTGAAAATGAAATGAAATGTTGCGACACGATTTGAGCTTTAGATCTGCTATTCTTCATGTGCAACACTGACACACAACTAAGTATACATCAGGCGCCGACCTCCTGGACTTCCTGGTGAAGCTCAACCCCATGGCTTTGTTGCAGATGAGCGTTCCCTCTACGGCAGTGGTTCTCAAACCTTTTCATGTCAAGGACAGCCAAATGAATGAACTAGACCGGTGCCCACTGGGCACTGGCCTACTCGGGAATGATGCCAGTCAGGGACGATGCCAGTTGGAAATTCATGCCCCACCCATAGAGTCATAATATCTAGAGAGTTAACCCGAAATCCCCGCTCATTCGCTTGTATGGAGTTGCTCAGCCAGCGCATTCTCCCTTTTTACCCGTTCTAGCGTGTTGGGGAAGATAACGGGTGGGCCTATCTGGGGCCTGTGTTGTCTCGCATGCGCAATAGTGTCACCCCTGTGTGCAAGCTTGTGCGTAAGCTCTAGAGTCGAGCCCATTCGTTAAAACCGTTCTTCGCTCGTTCATGTGTCTGGCCCCAGCTGTAGTAAGATGCCGTACCAAAATCAGCCACCATGACTAAGGCACTTCACTTCTCCCTCTCGGTTCGGGGGCTTGGCCCCCCGGCTTGGCCCCCGAACCGAGAGGGTTATGCAATACCCGTATTCTCGCCAACACAGTATTATGCAATACCCGTTGTACTTGTTTTCAGAGTACCCGTTGTACCCATCTGTCTGTTTGTGTCCCTTGTATGTCCATATATGGAAATCTCTGTATCTGTTTGTCTGATTCCCTTTTATACTCATATACATGTATGGAGTTCCGTGTCAGGCATTCCCGAATATTCTGTCCAGGCCAGTCTATGATGCCAGTACTATGACGTCATATTGAGGACATCAGGGTACTCCATATATGGGCATTTTTGGTGTTATCGATATTGTTGCACCGTCTGTCTGTCTGTCTGTCTGTCTGTCTGTGTTCCTTTTGTGCCCATATATGGAGATCTCTGTATGTGTCTGTCTGTCTGTCTGTGTGTCTGTGTCCCTATTATCCTCATATATGGAGATCCCCGATGTTATCAGTATATGCCCATATATGCACATGCCCATGGGCATAGCAATGCCCTAATTTAAAGTGATAGTATTCCCTGTGCGCTGTGTCGTCGGAACACTTTCGGGTTGGTATAGGGAATCTTGAGATTTAATGAGAGTGGTAGCAAAAACACTGGGAATGAAATATGAGAACGTTACAGGAAAATCTCCAACGCTATCACAATTGATGCAGCTCAAACCTGGCAGTCTTTTGGAATATTGGACAGTTATCAGGTATAATGGCAGGCAGCAGCACAGTGGCCCAGTTGTTGTGAGAGAATTTGCTGTGAGAATGAATGAAACCTCACTGGAGTTTGAAAGCCTTCGTACATTAAATCAACACACACGCACGCTCACACACGCGCGACACGACACAACGCGACACGACACGACACGACACGACACGACACGACACGACACGACACGACACGGCACGGCACGGCACGGCACGGCACGGAACGGCACGGCACGGCACGGCACGGCACGACACGACACGACACGACACGACACGACACCATATCTATTCAGTGTTCAATGAAGCCAGTCCATTGACTGCCATTTTGCATGTCATTATTCCAGCAGATTGGATATCCTCTGTCCTTTTGTTCTGCGGGGACGTGATTGGTCACCTAGGGTTCTCCCCCCTAATTCTCCATGACATGGAAGCTTGTCTTTCTTTAAATTAGGTTGATTTCATACGGACCATGTGACTTCTACAGCAGCATATAGCTTTCTTTCACAATCGCTTAACTCTCGTGGTAACACTGCCTAGGATGGTTACAACATCAGGGCTAATAATAAAATCATATTTCCAGAATAGCAACGGCATTTTCCTTTCTTCTTTTTTTCTTCTTTTACCTCCGGAGACACTATATTTGTCTCTCTGCATGATCCTCTCCTGTATACACAAGCCCACAGCGGACACTTGTATTCATCCTGTCAGAGTGCATGGTGCAGGGCATTTCATTGGCCCCTAGAGCAGCTATAGTTCTAAAGGTAAACCACCTGCACTGCAGGGGCAGAAATCGTTGCTGTCGGGCAGAAACCTTGTATATCCAACTTTCAACTTTTTCGTGATTTATCATTATTATTATTCATTTTTGAGTGGTGCCAACCACTCCTATATCTGACTTTGTCCGTGTGTCCGTCCGTATGTATGTATGTATGTCCAATAAACAAACATTGATGACAACATCAAAGGCACCACTCTCTTCACACAGGGTGTGATTTTTAGCGGCGCGGATCCTGCTCTGACTGTGTCCGTGTGCGTACGTCAACGTTCTGATTGGTCAGGTGCGTCAACAAAGTGATTGGTCAAGCTTCACATGACACGTGGCTATAAACACATTATAAACACATATCGATGACAAAATGTATCAAAGACGCCGCTTCCTTCACACAGGGTGTGATCTTTATTTTTCTAAATGAATTCCCTACTTCATCATACTACAGTGTCACACAAAAGTAATTTAAAAAAATCTGATCTACAAGCTCAATGCGACGCGTTGTGAGCTAAGTGAAAGTGTTTAAGTGTGTCTGCAGGGTTTTAATACTGAACCAAGTAAAAACAAGAGCTTTTGACTAAGTGATAACCACATTGGATGCATTTGGAACGCAGGTTCATTTCCTGAAAGGTCACAGTTTTGGAGATACAAGGTTTCTGCCCAACAGCTCATCGAAAAGTTGGGCCTTGATGGGCGCCCCCTACTGCTCCCTAACCCCCCCCCCCCCCCCCACCTCATCTCGATCCTCTCTGAGCTATCTCTCTCCCCACTAGTGTGGAGGCCTATATTTTTTTTTAAGGCTCTGTCGTTACTCTGACTGCCTGTGTCACGCAGGGACATGGTCTCTGGCTGTTTTCTCGCCAACGCTGTGTCAACCCCAGAGATGTTGTTGTGGCGCACGGGAAACTTGCTGTGGTGTTCAAAAATCTTATAGGTCTTATACGCATCCGCCGCCGCATGCCTCCTCCATCGCCACACTGCTGCGTGTGTGTGTGTGTGTGTGTGTGTGTGTGTGTGTGTGTGTGTGTGTGTGTGTGTGTGTGTGTGTGTGCGTGTGTGTGTGTGTGTGTGTGTGCGCGTGTGTGTGTGTGTGCGCGCGCGTGCGTGCGTGCGTGTGTGTGTGTGCACGTGCGCACATGTTTGCTTGTGTTTGCTTGTGTGCGTGTGTGTTTGCTTTTGTGTGTATGTGTGTGTGTGTGTGTGTTTGTGTTAATGTGTGTGTGTGTGTGCGTGCACGTGCTCACGTGTTTGTGTGCGTGCGTGCGTGCGTGCGTGCGTTCGTGCGTGCGTGCGTGCGTGCGTGCGTGCGTGCCCCACCTCTGCAAATTCAGCACGATGGGAAAGGGAGAGTTGCACCGCAGAGGGAATATTGAGTTTTCTTTGATTACTTGTCCATGCCGGCGGATTAAGCGAATGGAAAGAGAAAAATGAGAGCACAGGGAAGCTATTAAAACAGAAAGATTGGACCGGAGAAATGTCCACAAGCAGTGCAATATCTGCTTACAAAACAATAGCTGTTTGTCACTGTTAATAGGTTCAGATGTACGTACTGATATGACAGTCGAGTCATACCAAAGACTGTAAAAATGGTAGCCAATGTCTCCCTGCTTGGCACTCAGCATCAAGGGCTGGATTGGGTTTAAATCCCTGTGACATAATATGTCAGATCTGTGTCTCCGGTGTTTACATAATCTGACCAAGAAAGTATTCAATCGATCAATTAAAATGAATGAATGAATGAATAGAATCAATCACGTGTCACACAGCGACACGTTGTGAGCTCGTAGATCTGCTATTTTCACTATATATAGTGAAATATATATCGTTGGTTAATCGAGACAAACAATGGCACATTTTTGTGACATTTATTTGAAGTAATATCGCCCAGCCCAAATGTATTGCATGCACTGTGAGTGTGCATGCCTCTCTTAAACATTATACAGGATAGGTCCAGTGAGACCTCACGGTATAAATTGAGATGAATGAGCATTCAAAATAAAACATATTTATTTGTCAAGTTACATGAAGGTGTAAAACCGGGATTCCACCTCCTCTGCTGTATGTACAGAACGGCTGACAGAGCAACAGTTAACATTCCCACTACAATAATGAGTGTCTTTGTCTATTAACATAACAAGATTCTCACCTGGAACCACACTGGCATGTTTGCTGAGACACGTTTCTTTGCTCATGTGTATTTGCCCATTGAAAAATGGACGTACTCAAGCGAAGTAAATTAAGTACCTAAAATAGTACTGAAGTACAGGAGTTAAACACTTAAACTCTATATGGCTGACTAAAGTCACTCGGGGCTCTATACATAGGGTCTTTTCTGTTTTCTGCCCCCAACGTGTTGTGAGCTTGTCGATCGGCTATTTTCTGCGAAAGCTTTCCCCACAATACGGATGCTGGGGTTTAAGTGGTAAGTACATTGTAGTTAGTTACTGCTCTGCAGTCTGCAGTGCTCTCACAGCGGGGGAGCAGGGATTCCGTTAGCCGGTATTTACCGGCCATTGACCGGTAAAATGTTTAATTGGCCGGTAATTATAAACACCACCGGCCACCGTGGCCGGTTGGGGAAATGCTGTTATTAGGCTATTTTATAATTTAAGCCTATTATTAATATTATCATTTGGATAAAGTAGTTGGCTACAACCATTAAAATCATAATCATTTAAAGTTTTTATCATGATCTGACTGTGTGGTTTAATTCCGTCAGTCTGCTGCTGCGCGCTGCAGTTATAGATTAGCCTATTCGTTGTACGATGGTGTCGCGTGTTGAGAATATCAGAGCTACAAGCTCACAGCACGTCGCAACGCGCCGCGCACAATATATTTGTGCAACACAATATATTTGTGCAACACAATATATTTGTGTTTAAGTTCATAATGTTAACACAAATATAACTAAATGATTTTGAAATTAAATAAAAAAATCTACAGCTTGTAGATCTGCTATTTTTGCTACTCTTGTGTGACTTACGAAGTGGCCAAAAACAAAATAGGAGATAAGACGTTACTTCTGTTTCAAATATTTTTATTGTGAAGCACAAGTTATAGTTGTACATTTTAGCTTCCTTTTTTTTTTTTAAACAAAAACAAACAGACATAAACACAAAACAGACAGGTAACATGAAAAAAAAAAAAAAAAAAACTTAAGCAAAAAACAAAGGGACCCTCCCGCCTCCCCTCCCCCTCCCCAGAAGTGCTGCCCCAGATTACGTGCGACACGGGTCATCCACAAGGATTAGCCTTTCAACCTTTAAGAAAGGAGACTAAAGGCTTCCAAATCTTTTCAAAATCTTTCAGTTTATCTTTGAGTATATATCTGATTCTTTCTAAATGTAAGGACTCTGTCATCTCGTTCAGCCAGAGTTTGATTGTGGGGGTCTCTTTCTTCTTCCAAAATAAAAGTATCAATTTTTTTGCAGCAATAAGGCCATATGAAAGAAGGCGTTGTTGAGGTAGTTGTAGTTTCTTCATCCCTTCTGATACCCCCAGGATGACTAACACTGGGTCTGGATCTATCTCTACCTCTAGTATATTGGAAAATAGTCTGAATATCTCTATCCAGAAATTCTGTAGATTGGGACACAGGGCATAACTGTGCAGTAGCGTTGCATCTGCTGATTTGCACTTATCACATTGGGGGAATGTAACTTAAACTGCTGTGCTGTCTCTGGTGCCCGAAATTGCCCTGCGGCATCAGTAAAGGTATCTACTTATATGAAACTTTCTTATCCAGCTGTGGAAGTGTGATTGTTACATTGAACATCACAACTCTGTTGGCTGAAACAGTGGTTATAGCCAAATAGCTCACTAATTAGATATTTCTTGGCTGGGTTGAGTAATATGGTCCTTCTCTGAAAAAGTTCTGCAGTTTTCGACTTTTGTAAGCGCTCTGTTCTGCCAAAAAAAAACGAAATTAGCCAGTTGCAGCACTTTTTTTGTTTTTTTTTAAGAACAGCCACTTGGTGACCCGGGAGCGTACATCCGATATACTGTACCAAAGCTCAGAGTATACTTTATAGTACCTCATTGTTAATGTATCCATTTGCAACTCTGGGTCTCTAAATGTTTGGTTGCATTGCGTACAATCTCAGACTTATAAATAAATCTGCCAACCTTTGTTTCTCGGGCCACGTTCTTCGGTTATGACGCATCCCAGTCCCAACCTCCCCCGCACCCCCCCCCCCCCCTGAAACAGCACAAAGTCGGATCAATAAGGACACTACAGTGCTTTGTGAACCGTTCCTTTTTCCCTTTCCCTCATTTGTTCAGTGAAACTGTAGAGATGTGGTCCACAGGCTTGATCAAAGGCCTGAGAATGGTGATAGTTTTAATGAGGGCCGCCCTCCACTGTGCTGATTATTCAAAATGACCTAATTACACAGGTTACACAGGCTCCCTATCTCCCCCGCCCATCACAGCCTCTTTCACTAGCTACTTTGTTCTGGCATGTGGCTGGCTGGTGTGTGTGTGTGTGTGTGTGTGTGTGTGTGTGTGTGTGTGTGTGTGTGTGTGTGTGTGTGTGTGTGTGTGTGTGTGTGTGTGTGTGTGTGTGTGTGTGTGTGTGTGTGTGTGTGTGAGAGTGTGTGTGTGTACTTGTATCTCTAGTGGTTCTCAACCTGGGGGTCGCGACCCCCAGGGGGGTCGCCAAATAATTTGGGGGGGTCGCCAGATTTTTGGGTGAATGTGAAAAAAAATAAAATAATAATTATTATTTTTTTTAAACAAAATATTGTTTTATGTTATTATTAATTCATGTTTTATCAGTTAATTTACTAAATTCAAGATAAAAATATTTCATTATTAACATTAGGAAAACATTTTTAATGTAATATAATACATAATTATCAAATAACCTATTATAATTAAATAACCTAACCCTAACCCTAATCCTAAAACCGAAATAAAGTAACGAAAAAAAGGGAAAAAAACAAACCCAATCCGCCGCGCGAACGGGACCCCGCACATGCACGCGTGCTGCGCGCGCGTGCATGCGGGGGGTCACGAGAAATAATACCACTATTTTGGGGGTCGCGGCCTGAAAAGGTTGAGAACCCCTGCTCTATACTTGTGAGGGCCAAATGTCCCCATAAGTAGACACTTTGAGGAATAGACAATCGCCCTGCTCCTCATTAGAGAAATGTCTTATGATTAAAACAAATAATAATATTAGGCTTACAGTCAGGAAATGATTCAGGTTGGGTTTAGGATAGGCATTTAGAGGTTAGGTTGAGTGGTTACAGCTATATCTGATATATACAGTCGGCAGTGGTGTAAAGTAACTAAGTACATTTACTCAAGTACAATTTTGAGGTATTTTTTAACCTTCTTCAGTATTTCCAATTTTCAATACTTTTACTTCTACTCCACTACATATCAGAGGCAAATATTGTACTTCTACTGCACTGCAATTATTTGAAAACTTTAGTTACTAGTTACTTTGTATAATTATTTTGATTATAATTACAAAACATACATTAACCACTAGTCAAAATAGTCGATCTACAAGCACACAACACGTTTGCTTATAGATCTGCTATTTTCAAAAGATTTGTATACATTTTGAACACTTGTGAAATGGGACATTCTGCATAATGAGTACTTTTAATTTTGGTACTTTAAGTTTATTTTGATGCCAATAATTTTGTGTACAGTATTTTGAACACTGGAATTTTACTTTCTATATTTCTACATTGCAGTATTGATAATTTACTTAAGTGAGACATTTGAGTACTTTTTCCACCACTGATAGTCGGGTACCGTACTGATTTACAAGTTCACGATGCATTGCAAGCTTGTAGATCTATTTTCAGTGTGAGCTATTGTGATCTGTTTTCGGTGTGTGACACTTTTGCGCAACCAGATATAACTCTATTTAAAACATATTGCCGTCCTAAAATGTTTGTCCTCACAAGAATAGTAAAACAAATTTTATATAAAAGCTAAAAGCAGTGGTTATATATAGTACGATAACAAAACAAAACGCCACTGGTCCTGTATATTAAGACCAAACCTTTAGGGACATAAAAATTCAGACTGAACGACAGACTGCAAAAAAACATTTCCCAGAGCAACAGCGATGGCATTCTGTCTGCTACGCTGACCTTTACCCTCCACATCCTGTCTGTTACAGGTTGCTGATGAGGTCCAGCGTTGCCAGATTCTGCGAGAGAAACAAGCAGAGATGTCTACAAAAAACAAGCCCCAAAAAGGCTGTATAATCACACACACACTGGGGGTCCTCAGCAAAGTGTTTTAATATTGCATCAAAATCAGTTGTACCACTTTAACCATGTATACATCGGCTATTTGAAAATAGCTGATCTACAAGCTCACAACGCGTGTACATCTGCTATCAAGACCCACGTTTTTTACTCTTGCTTAATTAGTGGTTCCCTGTAAATGTTGATTTAGTATATCTTTCAATATGTAGAGTCTGTGTGGTTCCTTATTGAAGTGTGTACCTAAATAGGTGACAGGTAGTCTGTGTGGTTCCCTGTAAATGAAGATAGGCCTAATACATTTTTGAATAGGTCTAGAGTCTGTAATCCTTCTAAAGTGATGTAGTGATATTTACGGGGCCAGGCTTCCAGCATGGACCCGTATTGTTATTGGCAGTATTCCGTTTCTTCTTCTGCCACTTTTGGCAGTTCTGGCTGAACCGTGCAGTCGCTTTTTATGAAACTCGGCCATATGATAGATGGTCATGAAAAACGATCAAGAAATAATTCTCACAATCTTTCGTCAAAAGGTGGCGCTATAGCACTCAATTGAAAAATGCCAACTTTGAACAGGTACAACTCATGCCCTGTTTCACCTACAGCCATGAAACTTCGATGCACACATGCGTCTCCTCATGCTGAACAACTTTCACACTCTGACTTTTGACCTCTGACCTTTAGATCTCCCACCATTTTGAATTATATGAAAGACAGTTAAAACCTATCTCCTCCTGGGATTTTTGAGTAATCTGCACGAAACTTTTTACACATGAACTTTGGACCTATGCCAAAAAACATTTGCAAAATATTTTCCATAAGTGAAAAAATGAAGCTTTAATGAGCCAATGAATATTGCAGTTTTATGACAATTATTCATCTGCCCCTAACACATACATGCAGACTTACCATTCTTTGAAACTTTGCAGAAATGTAAAGGGCCATTCCAAATATCACTGAAACCAATCTTACTCCAATTGGTCAAACGGGGGCGCTATAGCAATTTTTTTAAAATTGAAACTCTAAACAGGCAAAAGTCATGCCTCGTTTGGCCGACAGCCATTAGACCTGCTTACACATGTGCCTTGACTAATGAGGAACACATCTATCACGTTGACCAGTAAGCACCGCCCTTAGATTGTCCGCAATCTTGAGCAGTTTGAAAAACACTTAAACCCAGGATTTTTCAGCTATTTGCGTGAAACTGTATGATCAGTGTGATCTCTTTTTTCAGAGGTTTGTCTGTTGGTCCAATAGCGTCCCGCTTAAGTGTATGTCTCACAACCTCAAGGTCACAGGTTCAAGCCTCACTTGGTGCAGACTTCATCAAAGTTGCATTTCACACAACATGACTATCAATGAATACATTTGCAATTGTTAAAGATAACATGAAATACTTAATTGAGTGTTTTTTACATACTTCATTGTGAAAATAGCTGATCTACAATCTCACAACTTTTCAGATAGCAATGAGAGTATGTTTTTTCAATGTATAACATACTTCATTGTGAAAATAGCCGATGTACAATCTGACAACTTTTAATGGTTTGTGAGCTTGTAGATCGGCTACTTTCACTAGTTTTGGTTCTGAGGAGATGTACAATTCTTCATTGGTAAATGGTTTGTGAACGAGTGATCTTTGTGTTAGTGAAACAGGGGCTTGGGTCATGACAGAAGGCAAGAGTTTGTGATCCTCAACAGACAATATCAGCCTGGACAAAGCTATAGCACTATAGGTAGTGTTGCAGCTATCTAAGAGTGCCTCACGATCGCAAGGTTGCCGGTTCAAGCCTCACTTGATGCAGACTCATTTAAGTTGAATTGCAAAAAACATGACTCAATCTATTCCGTTTCCATGGCTCTCTCTCTCTCTTCAATCTATTCCGTTTCTATCTTCAATCTATTCCGTTTCCATGTCTCTCTCTCTGTCTCTTCAATCTATTCCGTTTCTATCTTCAATCTATTCCGTTTCCATGTCTCTCTCTCTGTCTCTTCAATCTATTCCGTTTCTATCTTCAATCTATTCCGTTTCCATGTCTCTCTCTCTCTGTCTCTTCAATTCTCTCTCTCTCTCTCTCTCTCTCTCTCTCTCTCTCTCTCTCTCTCTCTCTCTCTCTCTCTCTCTCTCTCTCTCTCTCTCTCTCTCTCTCTCTCTCTCTCTCTCTCTCTCTCTCTCTCTCTCTCTCTCTCTCTCTCTCTCTCTCTCTCTCTGTGAGGGTCGGCCATAGCTGAGTGGTTAGTGAGCCCACCTAGGGAGCCAGAGGCTCTGGTTGACCCAGGTACGATTCCAGGCAGGGTCAGCAAATGGGTCGATGAAATGAAATTTGTCCCTGAGCAAGACTCTTAACCCCTAATTGCTCACAGGCCCTCATTGGAAACAAGACCGCAAGGACTTTCATGAACTGACCTGTTAAAGGAATTATCATTTATCTTTCTCTCTCCTGGCCCCGTATTATCGCTGCTTGCAGCTATATTTTGTTCTTGCAATTTTCTTGTATTGTTTTAATTTTGATCATGCCTCCTTTTAATGTATTCTTGATCACGTTTGAGAACCACTGGTTTAAACAACATTAGGAAGGAAGCCCAACTACTGTAAGCAACTATCCTTAGAAACAAGCCCAAAGTTGCTTATAATAAGCGGACATGGCGACAGGGGTTACCGAGGTTACTGCATTGTTACGCCTGAGCGTCCTCCTCACGCCATTGTCTTAATTAGTCCCATTGTTGCATGATCTCTTCCCCTCACGCAGTCAAGGATCACACACACACACACACACACACGTACACGCACACACACACACGCACGCATGCATGCATGCATGCAGGCATTGCCACTTATACGTGCGCGCATAAACATGCGAGTACAGACATAACCAGACACATAGCCTATAGGACACGCACGCACGCACGCACGCACGCACGCACGCACGCACGCACGCACGCACGCACATACATACATACAAACACAAGCATGTACATGGACATACACACACGCGCACACGCACACACGCACACAATTGGAAACATGCATGCAAATACATGCCGACGTGCATACACACATAATTATATGTTATAAACAAACAAAATGCGCGCATGCAGGCACTAATACACACACAACACGCATGCATGAAGGATGCCGTTATGCCCCCTCTGTTGTATCTTTTATAGAGCTGTAAATCCATGTGAAGTGTGTCTCCTTTAAGGAAGATGCATCCATAAAAGGCGGGCATGGGTGATGAGGTTTGTGGCGAGGGAGTAAAAAAGAGAGAGTTATAGAGAGAGAGAGTTATAGAGAGAAAGAGAGAGAGAGAGAGAGAGGGAGAGAGAGAGAGAGAGAGAAAGAGAGAGAGAGAGAGAGAGAGAGAGAGAGAGAGAGAGAGAGAGAGAGAGAGAGAGAGGGATATACTGCGTATTGACGCTCTCTGGCAGAAAACTTGTATGTCCAAAAGTGTTCAGGAAATGGAAAAAAAGAACCTGTGTTCCAATGGATCCAATATACTGTAGTTATTATTTAGGTACAAGCTCTTGTTAACCCTTTTCACTGGTTCCATATTTTTAACAGTGTTTCTCAAACTTTTTCATATCAAGGACCCCAAAATGTATATGTATTTGGCCACGGACCACAATCTGAAAATGTTTTGAGCCAGGGACCCCCAGAAGAGAAGATTTAGGCTGGAAAACATTTTCGATATATTACAATCATTTAAAAAAATACCAGATGTACTAATCACTTTGGGCCACGCTGTGAGCTTGTAGATCTGCAATTTTCAATAGCCAAAGTATAAATGGATAAAGTGGTTAAAATGATTGTGATGTTTAACTACTTTTGCCGGGGACCCCCTGGAGACCCCCCAAGGCCAGCTCCAGCACACTACAGTGACTTTAGCCATTCAGCACCAAGGCCAGCTCCAGCACACTACAGTGACGTTAGCCATTCAGCACCAAGGCCAGCTCCAGCACACTACAGTGACTTTAGCCATTCAGCACTAAGGCCAGTTCCAGCGCACTACAGTGACTTTAGACATTCAGCACCAAGGCCAGCTCCAGCACACTACAGTGACGTTAGCCATTCAGCACCAAGGCCAGCTCCAGCACACTACAGTGACGTTAGCCATTCAGCACCAGGGCCAGCTCCAGCACACTACAGAGAACTCAGAGATAAACACCAAGGCCAGCTTTTTGCTACTTCTGCGTGACACTCGGTCAATCAATTCACGAAATTGAAATGTGGAGATACGAGGTTCCTGCCCGACAGCGACGATACGTGGCACATCAGAGGCGTGGAGGATGGAGGCTGATAGACTGGCAGCTCCTCTCAGAGTCATTACTCCAAGCAGTTAGATGGACCACCTGTGCCACGATACCATGCTATTTCTCCGTCAACTGGGTTTGCTCAACCCTTTTATTATCTGTGCGTGTGTGTGTGTGTGTGTGTGTGTGTGTGTGTGTGTGTGTGTGTGTGTGTGTGTGTGTGTGTGTGTGTGTGTGTGTGTGTGTGTGTGTGTGTGTGTGTGTGTGTGGTAGCAGTGGCCCTCAATCATGTGGGGCCTAAGGCACACCTTGATGTCAACCTCAAATCTCAGGGCATCACCTGTGTAAAAGCGGTGGCCATAATTTAAAGCGTGACGTTCGCCTCAGTGGAAAATGGAATGGAAAAACCCAGAGAGGCTGCTCTGAGGCAGTTATTCACTATTCAAAATTCAAGTGGCCACTCTTAACCATGAAAATAGCACATACGACATCACAACGGGTTTTGAGATTTGAGATTGCAGATGTGCTATTTTCCATATTCATCGTATGACAGAGTATAGGGACTTAAAGGACCACTTCACCCATTTTCAACCTATCTTCATATAATTGGTCCTCACTAATACTCATTATAAGATGGGACTATTAAATACCATCTTATAATGAGTATTAGTGAGGACCAATTATATGAACAGAAATGTTCTGTCTACTTGCTCTGTGTCTCAGAGAAGGGCTGTGGAAAGTTCACAGACCTACCTAGTGCCTACCAGTGACATAATCGGTAGGCAGGTTTCAAACTTTAAAAAAATGTTTTATTAATGCAAGAACAATGGTTTCTAGAGAGAGAAAGGCTGTAGTTTGTATTAGCTTGAAATTCCCATTGATGATGGCACTGGTAGGCAGGTTTCTGAACTGTCCATATATATGAATACAATGGGTGAAGTGCTTAACTGACTGCAGGTTAAAACCACTATTGTAACCATAAACACTCAAATGCTTAACGTTAAGCCGTGATGTATATTATGTATCCATTTATTCATCTTAAACAGCGATTGCCTCATTCGATGTTGAGTCTCTCTCTATGAAACAGGGTAAGAGAATAATCGCTGAATACTTCAGCTGAAGCCTAAGTTTGTCCTTCTTGTTGTCTCCAGTTCCGTCCAATACACCCGTGGTTCTGCCCTAGTTAAACTTCTTCAATAATGGAACTTTGCAGCTCAGCGTAACGTTCTCGTCTGAACCGACGCCACACTGAGATTAATTGCCGTCGAAAACGGATACAGTGTTGCTGCCCCTCTGCTAATTATATGATCCATTATTGGACTCAAATGAGCGTCTTACGCGACAGTCCCATTCATTATCATCTCTTTTCAAATGGACTAATTACATGATGGCTTTTCCACAAACCGGCCCACTCCACTCCCCCCTTGCCTTAAACTGTACATTCCATAAATTACAGTGCATTTTCTGCCGCTGGATCATTACCTCAATTGATTTGGTGCAATGATCGACTGCGCTGCGCATCGGTCTCTGGAGCTATACGTGATTCATCATTGCAAATTTGCGCGTGCGTTTGCATAGTCACTGGCCGAGGCAAGGCAGGGATGTGCTGGTCTGTGAAAATCCCCATTGCAGTTCATGCATCATTCCCGTTAAGTATGGCCTGGAAAAGGCTGTTTTCAAGGCGTGTGAGTTTTATTCACTGCCAAATGAAACACGCACGCGCGCGTGCGCACACACACTCACTCACTCACACACACACACACACACACACACACACACACACACACACACACACACACACACACACACACACCCTCCCCCAGAATATCACGTTGGTGTTATGTCCACATTCACAGTCCCTGTGGCTGCCAAATTCCACGTTGGAAATCTGCGGTCTACAAACCCTCGTCAGGACAAACGTCCTGCATGAAGATGGTGTGTAGACCACACATTTTCTTAAGTGGGGGCCGTGACTCCCAGGACTGCCAGGTGAAACCAGGGGGGGTGGGGGGGGGGGATAATTGGAAAGGAGAAGGAAAAATGTGTATTTATTTTCAAATTAACTGCAACTTTAAACACATACCTATTTTGGGAATATACTTTTTTTGTCAAAAACATTTTAAAAAACGTTTCAAAACAAATTTAATTTGTGCGAGAATAGCAGATCTGCATGCTCACAACACACTGCAACGCAACTGTGAGCTTCAAGACTGCCTATTTTATTTTTATTTTTATTTTTTCTGGTTTGTCCGTTTAAAGGCATTTCGCAATAAAGACTCCACCAGGTGAAGAGTTTCACCCGGAGAGCATAAAGCACGCTGAAGTGCACGCTAGCAAGCAACGGGTCTCTAGTGTAGTGACATGGACATGATCCCGCACAACACTGGCAATTGTGTTTCGTTAGCGCGCCTGGCCAAGCTGGAGGCACCGCTGCTGGGAATTAAACCGGTGGTGTTTACAACCACTCGTTCCATCAAGGTCACTGGGGTCGGCTGACCAGTTCCTTCTGGTTGTCTCAAGGTCAAGGCTGAAGCACAGGGGAGATTGCACTTGTGCAGTGGTAGCCACTAAACTCTGGAACGAGTTAGACTAGCCCCCACACTGCAGGGCTTTAAATCCCATCTTTAAAAAAAGTATGGTAACACTTTACTTAAAGGTTGCATCTATAATGCATTATAAGCACATTTATAACGCATTATAATGCACTTATAAAGCCTTATAGCACTTATTTGTTTTAGCTCTTGCTCATTTGATTTTCCTATTTGTCTCATCTGTTTAAGAAAGTAGGTAGCTGATATATTGCACTTTTACCTTAGCACTAGGTATACTCTTAGTTGCTTGTTTTAGAAGAGAATTCACTTAAGACTTCTGGTGACTAGTAGTTTCGTTCCCTACCTATGTTGAATGCACTTATTGTAAGTCGCTTTGGATAAAAGCGCCTGCTAAATGACTGTAATGTAATGTACTTTTGGTACTTTAAGTACATGTTGATGCCAATACTTTTGTACTTTTACTCAAGTACATTTTGAAGTAGGCTACCGGACTTGTACTTGTAACAGACTATTTCTACAATAGAGTATTGATACTTTTACTTAAGTAAAAAAAAATTGAGTATTTCTTCCACTACTGGATAAAAGACAGGAGGATTCCACTGGACAGCAAGTCAGGGAGGGAGGCTTTTTGTTCTGCACCATCAGAACAAGAGTCCGTTTCAGAGGCTCAAGCTGCTTTGGGATGATGAACGAGCACAATGGAGGATTATCATCTATATCAGTGGTTCTCAACCTTTTCAGGCCGCGACCCCGCGAAATAATCAATGAACTGGGGACCCCCCGCCCTGACACACACTTGGAATTGGAGGAGTTGAGGCATTACATTTAGTTTGACTCGGTTCCACAGATAAATATTGTGAAAATAGCAGATCAGTTGCGAGGCGTTGTGAGCTTGTAGATCTGCTATTTTCAAAATGTTTACCTATTTCTTATATTATTTGACAATTTGGCCCATGTTTGACCAGTTTTCATTATATAGTTTGTTGATTGCTTTTGATGCAGTAATGGTCTTTTTTCTTTTCTTTTTCTTTTCTGAGTTATTAAAAAAGGTCTTAAAAGTGTGGGGACCCCCCTGGGGGTCTCGACCTACAGGTTGAGAACCACTGATCTATATGTAGCTCAACTGTACCGCTCACTGCATGGCGGCTCTCTCCGTTTCACAACACACTCATCTCTTTCGTTCAGCTCCCCTTGCTGTGCAAGGGGTCCGACGGATAACATTCTTTGGTTTTCACCCGTACGTGCTGTCTGCACAGCAGAGAAGTATTCTTCTATGTTAGTGATTCTAAACCTTTTGAATTTCAAGGAACCCCAGTTTGATATGCAGTAAGGCCACGGACCTCTCCGTCTCTCCAGATCTTTAATCATAGGCTGTACAGAATTTCTTTCAGGTGTGATTTTGTCTAATCAGGAGAGAGCTTTCAATTTTATAGTGTTCCAGTTTCCATTTTGTCTACTTGCCTGTCCTTTGTGTCATTATACTTCCAATTTCACTTGTTTATCCTGTGTCCAGTATATGAGTTCTCTCTCTCCTGACTGGATAATTATGCTATTCCGACCTGAAAATGCATTTTCTGTTTACTAAAGAGCTGGAGAGACGGGGGAGCCCTGTTACCAAACAAACACTCTATGATTGCTGTCAGAATATAAAGCTATTATTTTAGAGCTACTTATTTTTAACCAAAGATGAAAATGGTAACCAAAGAAAATTTCCGGGACCCCAAACTATACACTGTAAAATACTCAGTGCTAATAAAACTCTGCGAGTGTACAAATGTGTACATTCGCAACTGGTCCATTTGGTTCCGTTTGTAGTTTGTACACTGAGTTACAGACCTGTAAGGGTCCATTTCGACCCTTGGTGGTCCATGGACCCGACATTGAGAACCAGTGTTCTACACCCCCCCCCCCCTCCACCTTGCAGACAAACCCAATTCACCCCTCTCTCCCTTCCCTCTACCTCCAACATATTACATTATA
The DNA here is from genome assembly GCF_963454915.1 of Gymnoscopelus microlampas. Classification (NCBI taxonomy): domain Eukaryota; kingdom Metazoa; phylum Chordata; class Actinopteri; order Myctophiformes; family Myctophidae; genus Gymnoscopelus; species Gymnoscopelus microlampas. Next base: position 43,740,291 of record NC_139949.1, on the reverse strand, counting down.
TTCAGAGATGCACGGTCTGTTGGGCCTGTTATGAGACTCCCAGTTTGTATGAACTCAACCTGACAGCTAATAAACATTCTCCAAACAACACACGCACACAATAGAGGAGACGGGAGGGGGAGAGAGGGAGGGGGGAAGGGGGGATTCTTTTAGCTACAGTGACGTCATGCCCTAGTGCTGTGTGTGTGAACAGGGCAGGATTTCTCAAACATTTTCATGTCAAGGACCCCCAAATCTGTATGTATTTAGCTGCAGACCCACATTTGAAAGGCGTTAGTGGCATTAGAGAAGATTTGTCAATTTTGTCTCAAAGAATCAAGGGAGAGATAAGTGGGTGGAAAATTGAGGAGTTAAGGGGGAAACCGGAAATAGGGGAGATGGAGACAGAAACATGGACAATGCTGGAGAAAGACGAGTGGAAGAGTGGAAGGTGGAGAGGGGCTGTGTGACAGTGAGACAACAAAAAAAGAGAGTATGAATTATAGTACAAAGCCTTGTGATGAGTAAATAATGTTGTCACATTTGGCAGAGGAGTGTAGATTTGGGTGGTGTATTACCACAGTAGTCCATGCCTCAGTGAATGTCTGATATTGTCTTCATGAAACATGACAGCCAATCAGGCTAGATCAATTCAATAATTAAACACACTTGTGCCTGTGTTGGTTAGTTTAATCTTTTACAGTTTTGTAACACATTAGCCAATAATAATAAATGCTTTTTTAGTCTTGCAAGAAAACAGAGTGCCTCGGAGGAAATTATTTGCATTCACTAATATGCGTGCTTAAATTGAATCAAACAGCTTGTGCCAAGAATGTCACAGCCTGAGGGACAGTGACATGAAACAGTGACAGTTGTACTGAGCTGATCCCAGAAGGCTTCCCCAATCACTAGTCATTTATGATCAACTATAGTTTGTTACACCACCGGCAGCCGCCTACTCATGTCTGCCGTATTGTTAAATATTCAAATGAAGCGCACTCCACTGCAAGAATTACAATTCTACTTATGCCAGTAGATGCATCCTTTACGTAAGAAGGAAACTGAGAGAGAGAGGCAGAGCAAAAGAGTGAAACAATTTGTGAAAGAAATGGAGGGGCGAGAGAGAGAGAGAGAGAGAGAGAGAGAGAGAGAGAGAGAGAGAGAGAGAGAGAGAGAGAGAGAGAGAGAGAGTTTTGATGAGGAAATGGTGGGGCAAGACAGAGAGAGGTTGATGAGGAGATGGAGGCGCAAGAGAGACAGTTTGATGAGGAAATGGCGAGGCAACGAAAGAGCAAAATTGACCGTTTTGAGAAAGACATGGGGGAAAGCATGGCTGGCAA